>NW_026943818.1:11691423-11991423 GCF_035594765.1 Anolis carolinensis
ATTGCTCAGTCCATGCATCAACTGCATGGAGAACAGTTTCTTCCGACTCCCATCGTTCCCTTTGGCTGTGGGTTTCGCCACAGGGATGTCTCGGGGCCAGCCGTAATGACGAAGAGAACCAAGGCTCATTCTTTGCGGCCCCAAGGCACAAAAATCGAGGTTAGAATCACAAGGCGGAAGGGATCCGGGCCCTGAAGGGGAATGTGGTTGGCAAGATGCACCGTCTCATATCATTTCGAAGGAAAATGTACACGTGTGTCGTCTGATCGCTTTACGCCAAACTGATTTGACAAACAGCAGAGCACCAAACGCACACAGACAGCCTGCGGGTAGCTTTGCCTTTCCCTTTCCGACATATGCCCAATGGCATTTACGAGGCTTGTGCAAAAAAAATAATAATCAGAAGTTTTGTAAGTTATATTAAAAAATTGTTAAATTTGTACTTACGAAGAGATATCCAATACATGAAGGTGGCCTGTGCCTAAAACTTAGGAATCAAAAGCTATCCGAATAATAATAATAATAATAATAATAATAATAATAATAATAATAATAATAATTTGATTGAAGTCAAAAATCAGAAACTCCTCAAAGCACAGCAGACAAAAAATAAGTACAAGAAAACCGCACTACAAACTAGAGCTGACAGCTGGCACCACAAAACATTGCATGGAAATTTCCTTGATAAAATTGAAGGAAAAGCTGATAAGGAGAAGACCTGGCTCTGGCTCACAAATGGGACCCTGAAGAAGGAGACAGAAAGCACAGCAGACAAAAAACCAGTACAAGAAAACCGCACTACAAACTAGAGCTGACAGCTGGCACCACAAAACATTGCATGGAAATTTCCTTGATAAAATTGAAGGAAAAGCTGATAAGGAGAAGACCTGGCTCTGGCTCACGAATGGGACCCTGAAGAAGGAGACAGAAAGCACAGCAGACAAAAAACCAGTACAAGAAAACCGCACTACAAACTAGAGCTGACAGCTGGCACCACAAAACATTGCATGGAAATTTCCTTGATAAAATTGAAGGAAAAGCTGATAAGGAGAAGACCTGGCTCTGGCTCACAAATGGGACCCTGAAGAAGGAGACAGAAAGCACAGCAGACAAAAAACCAGTACAAGAAAACCGCACTACAAACTAGAGCTGACAGCTGGCACCACAAAACATTGCATGGAAATTTCCTTGATAAAATTGAAGGAAAAGCTGATAAGGAGAAGACCTGGCTCTGGCTCACGAATGGGACCCTGAAGAAGGAGACAGAAGGCCTGATCCTTGCAGCCCAGGAGCAAGACATCAGGACAAAGGCCATTCAGGCCAAGATCAAAAAATCAGCTGATGACCCAAAATGCAGACTGTGCAAGGAAACCGATGAAACCATGGATCATATCCTCAGCTGCTGCAAGAAAATCGCACAGACAGACTACAAACAGAGGCACAACTATGTGGGCCAAATGATTCATTGGAATCATTGATGGAATTGAACCAAACTTGGCACAAAGAACTCCCATGACCAACAGGAAATACTGGAAGGCTTTGGTGGGCATTGACCTTCAGTTTGGGAGTTATAGTTCACCTACATCCAGAGAGCACTGTAGACTCCAAACAATGATGGATCTGGACCAAACTTGGCACAAATACACAATATGCCCAAATGTGAACACTGGTGGAGTTTGGGGAAAATAGACCTTGACATTTGGGAGTTGTAGTTGCTGGGATTTATAGTTCACCTTACAATCAAAGAGTCATTTGAACCCCACCAAAGTAGAAAAATGAAGGAGAAAGGAACCCCTGACCAAGAGTGCCGGTGCCTTGCCAAACTACAACTTCTAAAGTTGCATAGCATTGAGCCGTGGCAGTTTAAAAGTGGGGGAAACTGCATTAATCGGACTGTGTAGATGCACCGGAGAAGTCAGTTTGTGAAGCCCAAAGGGTCTCTCTATTATCCGTCTGGCAATGGGATGAATTAAATCAAGGGACTTTGGGCGTAATCCGGCGACCGCGGGGCTTAATCTCCTTCGAAACAAGGTCACGGCAGAGGTAAAGGTTTCATCAGCAATTTTTAGTTGAATCTGATTTTTTTTTTTTCAAAGTGCAATTCCATTCCGAGAAGCTGACTCAAAACGGGCCGGCAGGTGCAAGCCCCGGCACAGATGTTTCCAGTTGAAGACACTCAAAAGTCGACACTTGCACACGCAAAAAAAAGGGCAACAGATTCATGTGTTCGCTGAACTGTGCAAAAGCAGAAGTTCTGCTCCACTGTCTTGGTTTGGAAAAGAAAAAAATGCATGCATTCGGTTTTATGGCATCACACAGTCCTAGACACTTGGGAAGTGTTCGACTTGTGATTTTGTGATACGAAATCCAGCATATCTATCTTGTTTGCTGTGTTAAATAAATAATAATAATAATAATATTAATAATAATACATCACAGAGTCCTAGACACTTGGGAAGTGTTCGACTTGTGATTTTGTGATACGAAATCCAGCATGTCTATCTTGTTTGCTGTGACATAATAAAATAATAATAATAATAATAATAATAATAATAATAATAATAATAATAATAATAAGGAAAAGCTGATAAGGAGAAGACCTGGCTCTGGCTCACGAATGGGACCCTGAAGAAGGAGACAGAAGGCCTGATCCTTGCAGCCCAGGAGCAAGACATCAGGACAAAGGCCATTCAGGCCAAGATCGAAAAATCAGCTGATGACCCAAAATGCAGACTGTGCAAGGAAACCGACAAAACCATGGATCATATCCTCAGCTGCTGTAAGAAAATCGCACAGACAGACTACAAACAGAGGCACAACCATGTGGCCCAAATGATTCATTGGAACTTATGCCTCAAGTACGACCTCCCAGCAGCAAAGAACTGGTGGGATCACAAACCTGCAAAAGTATTGGAAAATGAACATGCAAAGATACTGTGGGACTTCCGAATCCAGACTGACAAAGTTCTGGAACACAACACACCAGACATCACAGTTGTGGAAAAGAACAAGGTTTGGATCATTGATGTTTCCATCCCAGGTGACAGTCGCATAGATGAAAAACAACAGGAAAAACTCAGCCGCTATCAGGACCTCAAGATTGAACTTCAAAGACTCTGGCAGAAACCAGTACAGGTGGTCCCGGTGGTGATGGGCACACTGGGTGCTGTGCCAAAAGATCTCAGCCGGCATTGGAAACAATAGACATTTACAAAATCACCATCTGCCAACTGCAAAAGGCCACCCTACTGGGATCTGCACACATCATCAGAAAATACATCACACAGTCCTAGACACTTGGGAAGTGTTCGACTTGTGGTTTTGCGAAACGAAATCCAGCATGTCTGTCTTGTTTGCTATGCCATACAACGTCGTTGTGTTGATAATAATAATAATAATAATAATAATAATAATAATAATAATAATAATAAATGCTGGATCGCTTTGACCTTCCTGAGGAAGCAAGTGCTCCAAGAGACTCCAGCAAGTTGTTTACTCTGCCGAGGGATGAGCGCTGGGTGGAAGCGGAGGCGGGAAGCCGGCTTTGTTTGCCAACCTCTGCCATTTCCAATTAACAACATTCCTGGGTTGTGTCATTTTCTCTCTCCCGCCTCTTGCTGCAAACAGACAGCCGGAGGAAGCACAGCCGGAACAAGAGCCCAAGAAACACACTCAGGATGCTCTTGCATGCAACTATAGGGATCTACGCTCTTATGGACTTTCAAGATGGAAACATTCAAGACATAATGGATGATTACAGAAGAGTCTTGGTGGCCATCTGTCAGGAGGGATTTAATGATGGGGTAGGACTGGGTGGCCTTTGGGTCTCTTCCAACTTTTCAAGAAGTTGGATGGCCATCTGTTGGGAGGGGTCACATTGCATATTGTTTTATGGGGTTGGACTGGATAGCCTTTTGGGTCCCTTCAAACTCTAGGATTCTAAGTTTTCAAAAACTTTTATGGCCATCTGTCAGGAGGGGTTGCATTGTGTATTTTATGGGGTTGGACTGGATGGCCTTTGAAGTCCCTTCCAACTAGGATTCTATTAATTTTCAAGAAGTTGGATGGCCATCTGTTGGGAGGGGTTGCATTGTGTATTCCTTTATAGGCTTGGACTGGATGGCCTTTGAGATCCCTTCAAACTCCAGGATTTTAATAGTTTTCAAGAACTTGGATGACCATCTGTCGGGAGGGGTCGCATTGTGTATTCTTTTATGGGGTTGGACTTGATGGCCTTTGGTGTCCCTTCCAACTAAGATTCTATTAATTTTCAAGACGTTGGATGGCCATCTGTCGAGAGGGGTCGCATTGCGTATTTTATGGGGTTGGACTGGATAGCCTTAGGGGTACCTTCGAATTAGAATTTTAATAGTTTTCAAGAACTTGGATGGCCATCTGTCGGTAGGGGTTGCATTGTGTATTCTTTTATGGGTTAGACTCAATGGCCTTTGAGATACCTTCAAACTCTAGGATTTTAATAGTTTTTAAGAACTTGGATGACCATCTGTTGGGAAGGATCACATTGTGTATTCTTTTAATAGGTTGGACTGGATGACCTTTTGGGTCCCTACCAACTTTTCAAAAACTTGTATGGCCATCTGTCGGGAGGGGTCGCATTGTGTATTCTTTTATGGGGTTGGACTGGATGACCTTTTGGGTCCCTCCCAATAATTTTCAAGAAGTTGGATGGCCATCTGTCGAGAGGGGTCGCATTGCGTATTTTATGGGGTTTGGACTGGATAGCCTTTTGGGTCCCATTAAAGAACTTGTATGGCCATCTGTTGGGAGGGATTGCATTGTGTATTCATTTATGGGGTTGGACTGGATGGTCTTTGGGGTCCCTTTGAACTCTAGGCTGCTATGAAATGTATGTCAGGCACTTCCATTAATTTTCACGAACTTGTATGGCCATCTGTCGGGAGGGATTGCATTGTGTATTCCTTTATGGGGTTGGACTGGATGGCCTTTGGGGTCCCTTTGAACTCTAGGCTGCTATGAAATGTATGTCAGGCACTTCCATTAATTTTTACGAACTTCTATGGCCATCTGTCGGGAGGGATTGCATTGTGTATTTTTACGGGGTTGGACTGGATGGCCTTTGAGGTCCCTTTGAACTGTAGGCTGCTATGAAATGTATGTCAGACGCGCATATCAGCACAAGGATCTCAACAAAAGGCATTCTTTCGAGGGCTGAGTTGTTGCAGAAGTTGAGTCAATCATTTCTTTTCTTGCCGACTCCTCCGGTGACTCAACCTCCCTTTCCAGGATTTCGCTCCAAATCTGCGGAGTCATTAAAATGTCTTAAAGTCTTAAAACCTCTTCCCGGCAAGTTCAAAAGGAGAGGAGGACCGAGGAGGGGGGACGGCGATAAAGGAGGCCTTTATACGATGTTTACGAGCGGTTTGAACGAAGAGAAAGAAACCCAGACTCTTGGACTCAAGAAAGTCCCTGCGCCCATATTTATACGCACTCACCACGTCTCATTACGCTCCCAAATTAAAGAGTACGCGAGGCCGTGGCTTTTATGTCGCCGCTGCCATTAGCTTCGACATTGCAATTTTGCATCATTTCCCGAGAAACCCTGCTTAAAGGGCCTTGCCTTCCTTCCCTAAAACTCATGCTCAAAGTACAGGAGAGTCTCACTTATCCAAGCTAAACAGAAGCTTGGATAAGCGAATATCTTGGATAATAAGGAGGGATTAAGGAAAAGCCTATTAAACATCAAATTAGGTTATGATTTTACAAATTAAGCACCAAGACATCATGTTATACAACAAATTTGACAGAAAAAGTAGTTCAATATGCAGTAATATTATGTTGTAACTAGCTGTGCCCGGCCACACGTTGCTGTGGCGAAGTCTGGTGGTCTGGGAAATAAAGTATTGAGGAATTGGTGGTAGTTAAGGTCAAGGGTAAAGGTTTTCCCCAGACATTGTCCAGTCGTGTCTTACTCTGGGGGTTGGTGCTCATCTCCATTTCTAAGCCGAAGAGCCGGCGTTGTCCGTAGACTCCTCCAAGGTCATGTGGGATGACTGCATGGAGCGGTGTTACCTTCCCGCCGGAGCAGTACCTATTGATCCACTCACATTTGCATGTTTTCGAACTTCTGGGTTTGCAGAAGCTGGGGCTAACAGTGGGGGCTCTCTCCGCTCCCCCAATTCAAACCTGTGGCCTTTCGGTCCAGAAGTTCAGCAGCTCAGCGCTTTAACACGCTGCGCCATCAGGGGATATTATTTCCTAAAGGTTGTGAATATACAATATTTCTGATTGGTTTTTTTTGTTTGTTGGAGGCAAGTATGAATGCTGCAATTAGGAAAAATGATTAGGATGTAATGGCCTTGCACCTTTAAAGCCTGGTTGTTTCCTTCCTGAGTGAATTTTTTGTTGGGAGGTGTTAGCTGGCCCTGATTGTTTCCTGTCTGGAATTCCCTTGTTTTCAGAGTGGTGTTGTTTGTGATATTTTACGTGCCTCTACTGTCTGTGGCCCTGAGAAAACAGGATTTGCCAGACTTTGATGATGGGAATACTTTGTTGGGAGGTGTTAGCTGGCCCTGATTGTTTCCTGTCTGGAATACCCTTGTTTTCAGAGTGATGTTGTTTGCGATATTTTATGTGCTTCTACTGTCTGTGGCCCTGAGAAAACAGGATTTGCCAGACTTTGATGATGGGAATACTTTGTTGGGAGGTGTTAGCTGGCCCTGATTGTTTCCTGTCTGGAATTCCCTTGTTTTCAGAGTGGTGTTGTTTGCGATATTTTATGTGCTTCTACTGTCTGTGGCCCTGAGAAAACTGAGGATTTTCCAGACTTTGATGATGGGAATACTTTGTTGGGAGGTGTTAGCTGGCCCTGATTCTTTCCTGTTTGGAATTCCCTTGTTTTCAGAGTGGTGTTGTTTGCGATATTTTATGTGCTTCTACTGTCTGTGGCCCTGAGAAAACAGGATTTGCCAGACTTTGATGATGGGAATACTTTGTTGGGAGGTGTTAGCTGGCCCTGATTGTTTCCTGTGTGGAATTCCCCTGTTTATTTACTGTCCTGGTTTTAGAGATTATATTGTTCTGCATTATTCTATCCCAGTAATTATTTCATATTAAAGAAGAATCTCACTTATCCAACATTCGCTTATACAATGTTCTGGATTATCCAACGCAGTCTGCCTTTTCATAATCAATGTTATCAATGATAAGTTGGATAAGTGAGACTCTACTGTATTTGTCACAAATACTCAATATGTCCAAATGTGAACACAACACCCAGACCAAGAAGCTCCAGTTCACAAAGTGTGACGCGACAACAAAAAAGGCCAATACAACTCTAGGCTGCCTCAATAGGAATCTGACCACAGTCCAAAGGAATGTACGATAGAGTCATTGGAGTTTCCTTTTAAAAATCATGTCAAACAAAGTCACAAAACGTCAAAGCTACTCGAGCGGAAGGACGATCGTAATGCAAAGTCAACAAACCGACATGTGTAAGCAAGTTATACAAGGCAGGGAAATGCATGCGTTTGGTCTCTAAGAAAAAAGCCACTCACTTTTCCGAAATCTCGCACGTCGAAAAGGTCGAAGGGGTCGAAGAGGTCGCTGTTGCGGAGGCCGAATTTGTCGTGACACACCTTGAGGAAGGTCCGGATGTTCTTCAAGCAGAGGAACTGGAAGGACGAAAAGAAAATGGGTGTTAAATTTGGTGGAATCAATTCTGCCAAGCTAGCCGTTCGTAAACATACCAATGTGAGTAGATCAATAGGTACTGCTCCAGCGGGAAGGTAGCGGCACTCCATGCCGTCATGCCAATGGCCACATGACCTTGGAGACGTCTATGGACAATGCCGGCTCGTTGGCTTAGAAATGGAGATGAGCACCAACCCCCAGAGTCGGACACGACTGGACTTAACGTCAGGGGAAAACCTTTACTTATGTTGGTGCTAACAGCGGGAGCTCACCCCACTGCACAGATTCGAACCGCTGACCTTCCGATCAGCAAGTTCTGCAGCGTGACAGTTTTGAGCAGCTGTCCTTAAAATCAAAGCAATTGTGTTCTTATCAGAGTTTTCCGTGGGATGGAAGAATGCGGTGCTTAAAATTAAAACAATAGTGTTTGGATACAGTTTGCTGTGACCTGTTTGCCTTGAGAATTTTTATTATTAGGGTATTATTATTATTATTATTATTATTATTATTATTATTATTATTATTTGAAACACAACAAGATGAGTCCACAGCAGACACTCTGCTGGCCGTTGTATTAGATCACACGTTGGACACTATTATTATTATTATTATTATTATTATTATTATTATTATTATTATTATTATTATTAGAAACACAACAAGATGAGTCCACAGCAGACACTCTGCTGGCTGTTGTATTAGATCACACGTTGGACACTATTATTATTATTATTATTATTATTATTATTATTATTATTATTAGAAACACAACAAGATGAGTCCACAGCAGACACTCTGCTGGCTGTTGTATTAGATCACACGTTGGACACTATTATTATTATTATTATTATTATTATTATTATTATTATTATTATTAGAAACACAACAAGATGGGTCCACAGCAGACACTCTGCTGGCTATTGTATTGGATCACATTTTGGACATTATTGTTATTAATATTATTATTTGAAACACAACAAGATGAGTCCACAGCAGACATTCTGCTGGCTGTTGAATTGGATCATACGTCAGACACTATTACTATTATTATTATTATTATTATTAGAAACACAACAAGATGAGTCCACAGCAGACACTCTGCTGGCTGTTGTATTAGATCACACGTTGGACACTATTATTATTATTATTATTATTATTATTATTATTATTATTATTATTATTATTAGAAACACAACAAGATGAGTCCACAGCAGATACTCTGCTGGCTGTTGTATTAGATCACACGTTGGACACTATTATTATTATTATTATTATTATTATTATTATTATTATTATTATTATTAGAAACACAACAAGATGGGTCCACAGCAGACACTCTGCTGGCTATTGTATTGGATCACATTTTGGACATTATTGTTATTATTATTATTATTTGAAACACAACAAGATGAGTCCACAGCAGACATTCTGCTGGCTGTTGAATTGGATCATACGTCAGACACTATTACTATTATTATTATTATTATTATTATTATTATTATTTGAAACACAAGATGAGTCCACAGCAGACACTCTGCTGGCTGTTGTATTAGATCACACATCGGACACTATTATTATTATTATTTTATTATGACACAGCAAACAAGATAGATATGCTGGCTTTCATTTCATATTCTTTACTGACCACAGTCTTCTTCTTCTTCTTCTTCTTCTTCTTCTTATTATTATTATTATTATTATTATTATTATTATTTGAAACAGAAGATGTGTCCACAGCAGACACTCTGCTGGCTGTTGTATTGGATCATACATCGGACACTATTATTATTATTATTATTATTATTATTATTATTATTATTATTATTATTTGAAACACAAGATGAGTCCGCAGCAGACACTCTGCTGGCTGTTGTATTAGATCACACATCGGACACTTATTATTATTATTATTATTATTATTATTATTATTATTATTATTATTTGAAACACAAGGTGAGTCCACAGCAGACACTCTGCTGGCTGTTGTATTGGATCACACGTTGGACACTATTTATTATTATTATTATTATTATTATTATTATTATTATTATTATTATTATTATTATTATTATTACGGCTCTTCGGCTTAGAAATAGAGATGAGCACCAACCCCCCCAGAGTCGGACCCAACTAGACTTAATGTCGGGGAAAACATTTACTTTTACTTAACAACTTGCCACAACTTGGGCACACAGCCTTTCAGGACCGGTTTTCTCCGCAGAGCGAACCCGCACGCAAACCCGTTGGCGACATTATCCTAAGCGATTTCGACAGAGCTGGCTAGTGGGGGACGTCTGAGGTTCTTTCCGAACAAATCCGATCAGAGAGGAAGGCACGGCGGGGGGCAAAGGCCTCGACGAACGGGTCGGGATTTCCTCTGGCGGAAAAGCTACAGGGGTCCATTTGGAAAAGGATGGCGATCAGGATATTATTGCACGGCGACGTCATTCGCATCCCAATGAGCTGTGTTGGGATATTATCAACCTGTCCGTGATCCGAGGCACATTGGGAAGTTTCAGAACCGCTCCAAAAAGGCTCAGCCGATAAAGGTAATGACGGATGCAGCCAGGATCTCGCCACTGCGCTATTCCGACGGTGATGTATGGCAGGCCGCTTATCTCGCCGCCGGCACAAGGAGAGAGAAGTCAGCGAGCCAAAGAGAAGTCTCGCTGGTACGTCTGGTTGTCAAAAGCCGATGGTGGAAAGAGAAAGGACGAAGAAGATAGAGCAGCTGGTGCTTGAATGTGGTCGGGAGGGGAAGAAGGAAAGCGCTGGAAGAGGAAGGCGTTGGGGTTGCCAGCGAGCAGACAAGATGGAGAGCCTGGACGAAACCCCAATTCCTGCTAGAGCTTCATCCAGACAAACGAATGAAATGTTCATCGATTATGACTGCAGAGGAAAATAACTACAGTACTAGAATATAATTACTAGAATATAATTTATCCTAATTTCTGGTTTTTTGTCACTGATTGGGCCACTTTCAGTGGCATTCCAGAAGCGTTCCCTATTTTGGATTCTTTGGAGATACTCAAGTCCAAACATGAACTCTTTCGGCATTGCATAGATACCGATCAACTAGCATAGGTACCGGGCGTTGAACAGGTATGCATTTACTGAATATACAAGTGCATTATATTGCGCCAAATTGCTATGTGTGTGTGTGTGTGTAAAGAAATTCTTGCAAAGTTGCTTGCAAAAGATCTCTGCAAAAAGGGAGCTGAGCTTTTGCAGAGGCAAGCCATGCCTCAAACAATGTATCGGTTTGCTGGCAGATGGCTGGGTTTGTCAGTTGGGAATCTTGGCTTGCAGGGAGAGCACAGAAAAGACAGGCTCTCTAGCTACGGTCAAGTAGCAGTTTAAATATGCTATGCTGGGTATATTGAATGCTGATTGATTAGTTATTGATCCTATGCAACTACAAGGACATTGTAAGATCGCTGAACTGTTTATTTGACTTCAACTCAACAAGTAAAGTTTTTCTTTGTTCTTTTAATTCCTCTGCCTGGTCTGAGTCTTTTGCACATGGTGTTAACTGGACGCTGCTGGTTCCGCTATACACACTCGCTAACATATTACTGTCTGAGTTGTGTCATCTTATGGACTTTCCCTAGGTCTTCCAATGCCAACCACCACCAGAAGTTGACCACAGAATAGTGCTGGAGGTTCTAGAGCAGGCATGGGCAAACATCGGCCACCCAGAGTCCTCGGAAGTAGGACAGACCAAGGAAAATAGAAACACCAACACTTGGACGCATCGCACTCATCTGACATTTCCCATCAATTTATGCCCAAGTACGATTCACACAATTGGTGAATCTGCGCTATTGTGTTACCGCAGTAAAATGCAATATTGATAGTCGTGACACCATCGTGATAATGCAGCCGCAGCAGAATAGCTGTGCAATAAAGTCCTCAGAAGCAGGATAGCCCAACGAAAATAGAAACGTCAACACTTTGACACCTTGCTTTCATATGACGTTTCCCATCAATTTATGCCCAAGGACGATTCACACAATTGGTGAATCTGCGCTATTGTGTTACCGCAGTAAAATGCAATACTGATAGTCGTGACACCATCGTGATATCACAGCCGGAGCAGAATAGTTGTGCAATAAAGTCCTCAGAAGTAGGATAGCCCAAGAAAAAGAGAAACATCAACACTTTGACGCCTCACTCCCATCTGATGTTTCCCATCAACTTGTGCCCAAGGACGATTCACACAATTGGTGAATCTGCGCAATTATGTTACCGCAGTAAAATGCAATATTGATAGTTGTGACACCATCATGATAATGCAGCCGCAGCAGAATAGCTGCCCAATTGTGTTACCACAGTGAAATGCAATATCGATGGTAGTGACACCATCGTGATAACACAGCCGGAGCAGAATAGTTGTGCAATAAAATCCTCAGAAGTAGGATAGCCCAAGAGAAATAGAAACGGCAACACTTGGATGCCTCGCTCCGGTCTGACGCTTCTCATCAACGTATGCCCAAGTACAATTCACACAACTGGTGAATCTGCGCAATTGTGTTACTGCAGTAAAATGCAATATTGAAAGTTGTGACACCATCATGATAACGCAGCCGCAGCAGAATAACTGTGCAATAAAGTCCTCAGAAAAAGGGTAAACCAGGGAAAATAGAAACGCCAACACTTGGACACATCGCACTCGTCTGATGTTTCCCATCAATTTATACTCAAGAACGATTCACACAATTGGTGAATCTGCGCAATTGTGTTACCGCAGTAAAATGCAATATTGATAGTCGTGACACCATTGTGATAACGCAGCCGAGCAGAATAACTGTGCAATAAAGTCCTCAGAAAAAGGGTAAATCAAGGAAAATAGAAATGTCAACACTTGGACGCATCGCACTCGTCTGACATTTCCCATCAATTTATGCTCAAGTACAATTCACACAACTGGTGAATTTGCACAATTGTGTTACCGCAGTAAAATGCAATATTGATAGTCGGGACACCATCGTGATAACGCAGCCGAGCAGAATAGCTGCCCAATTGTGTTACCGCAGTGAAATGCAATATCGGTGGTGGTGACACCATCGTGATAACACAGTCGGAGCAGAATAGTTGTCCAATAAAGTCCTCGGAAGTAGGATAGATCAAGGAAAATAGAAACGCCTCACTCCTGTCTGACGTTTCCCATCAACTTGTGCCCAAATACAATTCACACAATTGGTGAATCTGCGCAATTGTGTTACTGCAGTGAAATGTAATATCGATGGCAGTGACACTATCGTGATAACGCAGCCGCAGCAGAATAGTTGTGCAATAAAGTCCTCGGAAGTAGGGCAGACCAAGGAATACAGAAACGCCAGCACTTGGATGCCTCGCTCCCGTCTGACGTTTCCCATCAACTTGTGCCCAAGTACGATTCACACAATTGGTGAATCTGTGCAATTGTGTTACTGCAGTAAAATACAATATTGAAAGTTGTGACACCATCGTGATAACGCAGCCGAGCAGAATAGCTGCCCAATTGTGTTACCGCAGTGAAATGCAATATCGATGGTACTGACACCATCGTGATAACACAGCCGGAGCATAATAGTTGTGCAATAAAGTCCTCAGAAGTACGATAGCCCAAGGAAAAGAGAAACACCAGCACTTGGACGCCTTGCTGCCGTATGACATTTCCCATCAATTTATGCCCAAGTACGATTCACACAATTGGTGAATCTGCGCAATTGTGTTACCACAGTAAAATGCAATCGTGATAACACAGCCGCAGCAGAATAACTGTGCAACAAAGTCCTCAGAAAAAGGGTAAATCAAGGAAAATAGAAACGCCAACACTTGGACGCATTGCACTTGTCTGATGTTTCCCATCAATTTATGCCCAAGTACGATTCACACAATTGGTGAATCTGCACAATTGTGTTACAGCAGTAAAATCCAATATTGATGGCAGCGACACCATCGTGATTTCACCGCAGTGAAATACAATATCAATGGTGGTGATAACATCGTGATAACGCAGCCGCAGCAGAATAACTGTGCAATAAAGTCCTCAGAAAAAGGGTAAACAAAGGAAAATAGAAATGTCAACACTTGGACGCCTTGCTCCTGTATGACATTCCCTATCAACTTGCTCGAAGGCGTTTTCTCCATCAATTTCCGAGCAAAACCATAATCACGGTTTGCCTTTGTTCGTTCGGCGGGGAATGTTTATCTCCGACTCGCCAATTAGGATCCCGCATTAGACCTAAGCTTGGCTTAGCTCACCCGAGAATATTATCGACCGGTCAGCAACAGCTGGTTCGCTTCACGGGAGAAGCCGCGTCCAAGAGGAAATTAGCTCAGGCTCGTTTGGAGATGAGAACATGGTCCCGGGGGCGGGGAGAGGCTCCTCGGCTGGGAAAAAAAACACGTTTATGACCCTTCATTTTTACACTGTTGTCCGATTATTGCAGATAGCGTCGTAAGGAGGTGCCGATTCCTGGTTGAGATAGTTTCTAGATTTATAACCTGCTGTAAAAGAGGAATGGAGGCAAATGTGTGTCGGAATTGCGGCTTCGGTTCCTTCCCGTTCTACTAAAATAAAAGCAGAAGTGGGATCAAAACAAGGGCCCGATGGCATGCAATGGGTGAGAAGAGATCTGCTTTGGCCTTCGTTTGGGGCTGAGAGAGTGCGATCTGACTTGAATTAACGCAGTTCGACCCTACTCGTATCTGCCATGGCTCAGTGCTATGGGATCCTGGGAGTTGTAGTTAGGTGAGACATAGGCAATCTTGGAGAAAGATAGGTAAAGACCTTGTAAAACTACAACTCCTGGGATTTCATTGCACTGTGCAAAGGCAGTTCGAGTGGAGCCAAACTGATTCCTGGGAGTTGTAGTTTGGTGAGACATAGGCAATCTTGGAGGGAGATAGTTAAAGACCTTGAAAAATTACAACTCTCGGGATTTCATAGCACTGTGCAAAGGCAGTTCGAATGGAGCCAAACTGATTCCTGGGAGTTGTAGTTTGGTGAGACATAGGCAATCTTGGAGAGAGATAGTTAAAGACGTTGAAAAATTACAACTTTCGGGATTTCATAGCACTGTGCAAAGGCAGTTCGAATGGAGCCAAACTGATTCCTGGGAGTTGTAGTTTGGTGAGACATAGGCAATCTTGGAGATAGTTAAAGACCTTGAAAAACTACAACTCTTGGGACTTCATAGCACTGAGCAAAGACAGTTTGAGTGGAGCCAAACTGATTCCTGGGAGTTGTAGTTTGAGAAATAGGCACTTTTGGACAGAGAAGTTTGAAGATTTTTTGTAAAACTACAACTCCCAGGATTTCATAGCATTAAGGGCAGTTCGAGTGGAGCCAAACAGATTCCGGGGAGTTGTAGTTTGGCAAGTCATAGGCAATCTTAGACAGAGATGGTTGTAAAACTACAACTCCTGAGATTCCATAGCATTGAACCAGAGCAGTACGAGTGGGGTCAAACCGATTCCTGGGAGTTGTAGTTTGGAGAGACATAGTTACTTTTGGACAGAGAAGACTGAAGACCTTGTAAAACTACAACTCACGTAATTCTACAGAATTTGAGTGAAGCCAAACCGATTCCTGGGAGTTGTAGTTTGGAGAGACATAGTTACTTTTGGACAGAGAAGACTGAAGACCTTGTAAAACTACAACTCACGTAATTCTACAGAATTTGAGTGAAGCCAAACCGATTCCTGGGAGTTGTAGTTTGGAGAGACATAGTTACTTTTGGACAGAGAAGACTGAAGACCTTGTAAAACTACAACTCACGTAATTCTACAGAATTTGAGTGAAGCCAAACCGATTCCCGGGAGTTGTAATTTGGAGAGACATAGTTACTTTTGGACAGAGAAGACTGAAGACCTTGTAAAACTACAACTCACGTAATTCTACAGAATTTGAGTGAAGCCAAACCGATTCCTGGGAGTTGTCGTTTGGAGAGACATAGTTACTTTTGGACAGAGAAGACTGAAGACCTTGTAAAACTACAACTCACGTAATTCTACAGAATTGAGCCAGGGCAGTAGACAAGGTTGAAGACCTTGTAAAACTACAACTCACGTAATTCTACAGAATTGAGCCAGGGCAGTAGACAAGGTTGAAGACCTTGTAAAACTACAACTCCCAGGATTCCATAGCACTGAGCCTGGGCAGTTCGAGCGGGGCCAAACTGCTTCCTAAGAGTTGTACTTTGGAGAGACATAGGAACTCTTGGACATAGTAGACCTTGTAAAACTACAACTCCCATAATTCTACAGCATTGAGCCAGGGCAGTTCAAGTGGAGTCAAACTGATTCCTGGGAGTTGTAGTTTGGCGAGACATAGGCACTCTTAAACGGAGGTGGTTAAAGACCTTGTAAAACTACAATTCACGGGATTTCACAGCACTGAGCGAGGGAATCAAACTGATTCCTGGGAGTTGTAGTTTGGAGATGCACCGGCACTCTTTGGCAGAGAAGGTTGAAGTAAAACTACAACTCCCAGGATTCCCGAGCATTGAGCCAGGGCCGTTCAAGCGGTGTCAACCTGGATTAATTCGACAGTGTAGATCAGGGGTCCCCAAACTAAGGCCCAGGGGCTGGATGCGGCCCTCCAAGGTCATTGACCTGGCCCCTGTCCTAAATTTTAGACTGAGGGTTGACCTAAGTCTGCCTGGTTTTTGGAGGTCTCTTTGCTTACCTATGGTCTTATGAGATCGTCTAGTTGGTCTTTGAAGGTCTCTTTGCTTAGCTATGGCCTTATGAGACCATCTAGATGGCTTTTGGAGGACCCTTTCCTTACCTATGGTCCTATGAGAAGGTCTAGATGGCCTTTGAGGGTCCCTTTCCTTACTATGGTCTTATGAGACCTTCTCGATGGTCTTTGGAGATCTTTTTGCTTACCTATGGTCTTATGAGATCATCGAGATGGCCTTTGACGGTCTCTCTGCTTAGCTATGGCCTTATGGGACCATCTAGATGGCTTTTGGAGGTCACTTTCCTTACCTGTGGTCCTATGAGATTGTCTATATGGCCTTTGGGGGCCACTTTCCTTACCTATGGTCTTATGAAAACATCTAGATGGTCTTTGAGGGTCCCTTTCCTTATCTCTGGTCTTCCGATGGCCTGATGAGATCATCTAGATGGTCTTTGAGGGTCCCTTTCCTTATCTATGGTCTTCTGATGGCCTGATGAGATCATCTAGATGGTCTTTGAGGGTCCCTTTCCTTATCCATGGTCTTCTGATGGCCTGATGAGATCATCTAGATGGTCTTTGAGGGTCCCTTTCCTTATCCATGGTCTTCTGATGGCCTGATGAGATCATCTAGATGGTCTTTGAGGGTCCCTTTTCTTATCTATGGTCTTCTGATGGCCTGATGAGATCATCTAGGTGGCCTTTGAGGGTCCCTTTCCTTATCCATGGTCTTCTGATGGCCTGATGAGATCATCTAGATGGCCTTTGAGGGTCCCTTTCCTTATCTATGGTCTTCTGATGGCCTGATGAGATCATCTAGATGGCCTTTGAGGGTCCCTTTCCTTATCCATGGTCTTCTGATGGCCTGATGAGATCATCTAGATGGCCTTTGAGGGTCCCTTTCCTTATCCATGGTCTTCTGATGGCCTGATGAGATCATCTAGATGGCCTTTGAGGGTCCCTTTCCTTATCTATGGTCTTCTGATGGCCTGATGAGATCATCTAGATGGCCTTTGAGGGTCCCTTTCCTTATCTATGGTCTTCTGATGGCCTGATGAGATCATCTAGATGGCCTTTGAGGGTCCCTTTCCTTATCCATGGTCTTCTGATGGCCTGATGAGATCATCTAGATGGCCTTTGAGGGTCCCTTTCCTTATCCATGGTCTTCTGATGGCCTGATGAGATCATCTAGATGGCCTTTGAGGGTCCCTTTCCTTATCTATGGTCTTCTGATGGCCTGATGAGATCATCTAGATGGCCTTTGAGGGTCCCTTTCCTTACCGATGGACTTAGGAGACCATCTAGATGGTCTTTGGGGGTCTCTTTGCTTACCTATGGTCTTATGAGATTGTCTTGATCAGGGGTCCCCAAACTAAGGCCCTCCAAGGTCATTGACCTGGCCTCTGTCCTAAACTTTAGACTTAGGGTTGACCTAAGTCTGAAATGACTTGAAGGCACACAACAACAACAGCAATCCCAATTTTGGACTATTTCATCCTAGTCCGGCCCCCCAACAGTCTTAAAAAGTTTGGGGACCCCTGGTGTAGATACACCCCTAACCTTCGGAACTATAACAATGGCACCGATGAATTATTAAAGGAGCCAGGAACGGCACATTTCCTATGTTTCTTTATCTCCGTCTCCAGGATGCAATATTTAAATGCATTATTAGAAAGGCTTTGGAATGCGACGGCGTTCAAGGGAGGGCCCGGTTTAATTCCTGGTCCGCATTTTCCTCCCGGGACCGACTTCCAATTACCTTTCCTGATGCAACTGCTCGCCGGCAGATTATCTTCAAGGGGACGCGACAAATTTGCTGCAAATCCCCCCGAGGAATTTCCCGGACGGCTGTTATTGGGAGGAAAAGATAATGCTGTGGCGAGAAGAAGCACAAAACAAATGCTCTCCAGCCTTGGTCCAGTGGCGCATTAATCTACCTTTGGGTCGATGCTAATACTCTCTAGTAAACTTTAGTAAAACTACAACTCTGGGCATCCTATAGCACTGAAGCAGGGATCAAAGCTGCAGGGTTGCTGTGAGTTTCCGACCAACCAAGGATTCCGCAAGGTAGAAAGCGGCCAGGCTTGGAAGCCGCAAGGCTATTCAGTGCTGTTTATCCTAGCCAACCAAGATTTCCACTAGGTGGGAAACACCGCAAGGCTACTTCGTCCCATTCAACCTGGCCTAGCAAGGATACCCTATGTAGAAAGCAGCCAGGCTTGGAAGGAGCAAGGCTATTCATTGCAATTCAAGCTAGCCAAACAATGATCCCCCTAGCCAGGCTTCAAAGCTCCAGAAAACGGCCAGGCTTTGAGGTTGCAAGGCTATTCACTGCTATTCCACCTGGCCAACAAAGGATTACCATAAGCCACAGCAACACGTGGCCAGGCAATACCATTTATATATACCAGGGGTCCCCAAACTAAGGCCCGGGGGCCGGATGCGGCCCTCCAAGGTCATTTACCTGGCCCCCACCCTCAGTTTTATAATATAATATTTTTGTATTAGTTTTAATAATATAATATATTGTATATACATATAATATTGATAATAATATTATGTTATACAATATAATACTAATAATAATACCATATAATAATATTAATTATATGTTACATAACATATAATAGTATAGTGGTATAGTTCACTATAGTAATATATAATGCTAATATTGTGCTATGCTAATAATATAATATATTGTATGTACATACAGCTGCTCTGAGTCCCCTTCTGGGTGAGAAGAGTGGGATATAAATGTAGTAAATAAATGCAGTAAATAAATAATTAATTTTAGACTTAGGCTTGGTCTGAAATGACTTGAAGTTACACAACAACAACAATCTTAATTAACTTGACTATTTCATTGACCAGAAGCAGACCTACACTTTCCATTGAAATCCTGATAGGTTTATGTTGATTAAAATTGTTTTCATTTTTAAATATTGTATTGTTCTTTCTTTGTTGTTGTTGTTGTTGTTGTTTCACTACAAATAAGACATGTGCAGTATGCATAGGAATTTGTATTTTTTTTTTCAAATGATAATTCGGCCCCTCAACATTCTGAAGGATTGTGGACCGGCCCTCTGCTTCAAAAGTTTGGGGACCCCTGATATATACAGTAGAGTCTCGCTTATCTAAACTCCGCTTATCCAAGGTTCTGTATTATCCAAGGTATTTTTGTAGTCAATGTTTTCAATATATTGTGATATTTTGGTGCTAAATTCATAAATACAGTAATTATTAGACATGTCCAAAAAATCGTTTTGAATCGTATATCGGAATTATTTCAGATTGTTCTCGCTTTTTGAAACGCATTCCGAGTCATTGTCTCACAGCGCAACCAGCAATGTAATTCGAACCATTGTTGGCCCATTCTCTAATTGTCTCTTAATGTTTCGTTAATCCCCCCCCCATTTTTTTAAAAATATATATTTTATGTTTCTGCAACTTACCTTGAATGGGAGCTTAGCGCAGCCTAACATGGCTGCAGCTCCCCGGCCAATCAGAAGCTTCCACGATGGACGCAAAGGTGGGGGCTAACGTCCTCTGCGTCCACATGGAAGATTGCCATACAAGCCCAGTGTGTAGCGATTGCGCATGCGCGTCTGCCATTTTAGAAACATTTAGAATCATTACGAATTTTTGGAAATATTCAAAACTTTTGGGTGAAAAAATTGGAAATTCTATATCGAAGCGCCAGCGCCCCATACTTTAGAAACGAGAATTGAAACATTTTTTTCATCGATCGGACATGCCTAGTAATTACTGTATTTACGAATTTAGCACCAAAACATTGCAGCATTTACTACAAAAACATTGACTACTAAAAGGCAGACTGCCTTGGATTATACAGAACCTTGGATAAGTGAAGCTTGGATAAGTGAGACTCATTGCTGTGGCGTATGGGAATCCTTTGTTGGCCGGGTGGAATAGCAGTGAATAGCCTTGCAGCCTCAAAGCCTGGCCGTTTTCTGGAGTAACTTTTTTCAAAGAAGCCTGGCTAGGAGAATCCTTGTATAGCTAGCTTGAATTGCAATGAATAGCCTTGCTGCTTCCAAGCCTGGCTGCTTCCTACATAGGCCAACCTATGACATGCGTGTCAGCACTGACACGCCTAGCCATTTTCGCTGACACGCTGCCGCATGCAGATTGTTCAGGTGACTAATGTCTTTTGTGGCCAAATTTGGTGTGATTTGGTCCAGTGGTTTTCTTGTTTACTCCATGGGAATTATGCACATTACATCTATATATATAAAAGAGTGATGGCATCAGGGCAGCGGACAAAACAACAAAACTACAGGCCCCCCAAACTCGAAATTTGACAACACAACCCATCATTCACGGCTCTAGGTTGATACAACAAAAAGAAAAGAAAAATAAAGTCCTAATTACAGGGAGAGGAACAATAGTTTTTATCCAATTGCTGCCAGTTAGAAGGCTAAGCTCTGCCCACTTGGTCTCCTAGCAACCAACTCAGCCCAGGGGACAGGCAGACTTAGGCCTCACTTAGGCCTCTTCCACAGATTATCAGATTTGAACTGGATTATATGGCAGTGTAGACTCAAGGCCCTTCCACACAGTTATATAACCCATTTAGAATCTTATATTATCTGCTTTGAACTGGATTATCTTGACTCCACACTGCCATATAATCCACTTCAGTGTGCATACTAAACATAAAGACTACCATACAACAGACATTCAATACCACCACTACCTCAACAATTTCTCACCAACACCAACAGAAAATGCCACAGCAACGCGTGGCTGGGCACAGCTATCACAATATAAAAAGATGAAACAATAATACAATATATCAATATAAGTTATTATTATTATTACATCATTTCTACCCCGCCCTTCTCACCCATCAAGGGAGTTGTAGTTCACCCACATCCACTGAACCCAGCTGACTTTGGATCTAGACTAAACTTGGAACACAGGCAAACAATGCCTTTCTCAAATGACCCGGGCACCGCCGGGTCCCCAAGCTAGTTTATATATATACTAGCTTTGCCCGGCCATGCTTTTCTGTGGCGTATGCTTTCAGAGTGTTGTTCTTTATTTACTGTCCTGATTTTAGAGATTATATTGTTCTGTAGTATTATATCACAGTAATTATTACATATTATATTTATAATCTTATATTATCTGCTTAGAACTGGATTATATGAGGTCCCTTCTACACAGCTGTACAAAATTCACAGTGAAGTGGATTATATGGCAGTGTGGAGTCCAGATCATCCAGTTCAAAGCAGATAATATCAGATTATACAGTAGAGTCTCGCTTATCCAACGTTCTGGATTATCCAACGCATTTTTGTAGTCAATGTTTTCAATATATCGTGATATTTTGGTGCTAAATTCATAAATACAGTAATTACTACATAGCATTACTGCGTATTGAACTACTTTTTCTGCCAAATTTGTTGTCTAACATGATGTTTTGGTGTTTCATTTGTAAAATCATAACCTAATTTGATGTTTAATAGGCTTTTCCTTAATGCCTCCTTATTATCCAACATATTCGCTTATCCAACATTCTGCCGGCCCGTTTATGTTGGATAAGTGAGACTCTACTGTAAATGGGTTATATGGCTGTGTGGAAGGGACTTGAGTCTACACTGCCATATAATCTAGTTCAAATCAGATAATCTGTATCTTATAGGCAGTGTGGAAGAGGCCTAAGTGAGGCCTAACTCTGCCTGTCCCCTGGGCTGAGTAGGTTGCTAGGAGACTAAGTGGGCGGAGCTTAGCCTTCTAACTGGCAGCAATTGGATCAAAACAATTATTCCTCTCCCTCTAATTTTCTTTTCTTTTTGTTGTATGAACGTAGAGGCATGGATGAGGGGTTTTAGTGTTTCTGGGATGTCGTTTTGTTGTTTTGTCCTAGGCTGAAATTTCATTACCCTTTTATATATATAGATATTATTATATTATTACTATTATATTATTATTATTCATGACTACATTGAAACTACAATAGAGAGAAATCAGCATGGAAACTGCAAGAGATTTCCATAGATTGTTGTACATGGAAATAATGGTAGTCAATAGCTTTTGATTTATTAAATACAGTTATATATTAGAATTATATATTTTTGTTATTTAAACTATACATATTGTGAAATTCAGGTTTTTTTTCTCGAAGTGACACACCACCCAAGTCATGCTAGGTTTTTTTTGGTGAATTTTGACACACCAAGCGCAAAAGGTTGCCCATCATTAGGCCAGGTTGAATGGGACGGAGTAGCCTCGTGGCTTCAAATGTACCGTATCTTCTCGAGTATAAGCTGACCCAAATATAAGCCAACCAGGACCCTCACCCGAGTATAAGCCGAGGGGGGCTTTTTCAGTCCTAAAAAAGGGCTGAAAAACTAGGCTTATACTCGAGTATATACAGTAAATCTAGTGTTGAACCGCCCAATATTTGCATCGAAATCTATGGAACGAAGACGGCACCGGCTCAATGGCCTTGAGGTTGACGCAGAAGCCAAGGAAGAAAAGTATTTCTCTTCTTCCTCCGTTCCTTCCGTTCTTTTTTTTCTCCCACGGACAAAGGGTCTTTTTGTCCGATATTTCCATCTTGCGCTGAGATGGCCGTCTTTCATTCGGCGGGCTGGAAAATATGTGCTAATTTTAATCCGAACGAGAGCTAATCTCTCAAGAGAGACTCTCCGGAGGCCCAGTCGTATACATTGGAGACACTTGTCCTCATTGGTAGCCTAATATTTTTTAATATATATCCCAAGAGTCTCCGATGGCGCAGCGGGTTAAACCGATGAAAGGTCGGCGGTTTAAATCCGGGGAGCGGGGTGAGTTCCCACTGTTAGCCCCAGCTTCTGCCAACCTTGCAGTTCGAAAACATGCCAATATGAGTAGATCAATAGGTACTGCTCCGGCGGGAAGGTAACAGTCAAAAGTTACCCTAATAATAATAATAATAACAACTACTACTACTACTACAGTAGAGTCTCACTTATCCAACACTCGCTTATCCAACATTCTGGATTATCCAACGCATTTCTGTAGTCAATGTTTTCAATATATTGTGATATTTTGGTGCTAAATTCGTAAATACAGTAATGACTACATAGCATTACTGCGTATTGAACTACAGTAGAGTCTCACTTATCCAACGTTCTGGATTATCCAACGCATTTTTGTAGTCGATATTTTCAATAAATTGTGATATTTTGGTGCTAAATTTGTAAATACAGTAATTACTACATAGCATTATTTCATATTAAACTATTTTTTCTATCAAATTTGTTGTAAAGCATGATGTTTTGGTGCTTCATTTGTAAAATCATAACCTAATTTGATGTTTAATAGGCTTTTCCTTAATGCCTCCTTATTATCCAACATATTCGCTTATCCAACGTTCTGCCAGCCCGTTTATGTTGGATAAGTGAGACTCTACTGTACTTTTTCTGTCAAATTTGTTGTATAACATGATGTTTTGTTGCTTAATTTGTAAAATCATAACCTAATTTGATGTTTAATAGGCTTTTCCTTAATGCCTCCTTATTATCCAACATATTCGCTTATCCAACGTTCTGCCAGCCCGTTTATGTTGGATAAGTGAGACTCTACTGTACTTTTTCTGTCAAATTTGTTGTCTAATGTGATGTTTTGGTGCTCAATTTGTAAAATCATAACCTAATTTGATGTTTAATAGTGTGATGTCTCATGGGCCTTGTAGTCCCGCTCCTAGTGTCACTGTGGCCGATGAGGATGAAAACATGGGGTTTTCTCCGGATCAACAACAGCCGAAATCTTTCCAGATGCCTGATGTTGATGTTCTCGCCCCAGAACCAATTAAGACAGACCTTGAGCAGCTTTCACCTCCCTTCGCCAGGAGAGAGTCTTTCGCTGCAGACAGGGGAGTGAAAGAGCGGGTTCGCAGGAGCTTGAGAATTGCAGCCAAACAAGACACTGATTAGCCATGTTTCCCCTGGGAAAATCCAGGGAGTCTCACATCTGGAGAAAGCTGGGTTTCGTTTCCCGTTCTCTAGGGAAAGAGAATCCTGGACACCTGTTTGGCAGGAAGACGAGACCCAGATATAGGTGCCTGGCACGGTTGGTCTGGTGCGGTGTCAACAGAGCAGCTTCAGGAGTGAAATCGCGTTCCAGCCTTGTGTGGACTTCGCAAAGTCCGCAAATCCAGTTTCCTTGCCTTGCTCATTCAAGTCATAGAATCATAGAATCATAGAATCATAGAATAGCAGAGTTGGAAGAGACCACATGGGCCATCTAGTCCAACCCCCGGAAATCGTATTCAAAGCACCCCCGACAGATGGCCATCCAGCCTCTGCTTAAAAGCTTCCAAGGAAGGAGACTCCACCACAGCCCCGGGGAGAGAGTTCCACTGCCGAACAGCCCTTCTCACAGTGAGGAAGTTCTTCCTGATGTTCAGGTGGAATCTCCTTCCTTTCCTGTAGTTTGAAGCCATTGTTCCGTGTCTTAGTCTGCAGGGCAGCAGAAAACAAGCTTGCTCCCTCTTCCCTATGACTTCCCTTCACGTATTTGTACATGGCTCTCATGTCTCCTCTCAGCCTTCTCTTCTGCAGGCTAAACATGCCCAGCTCTTTAAGCCGCTCCTCATAGGGCTTGTTCTCCAGACCCTTGATCCTTTGAGTCGCCCTCCTCTGGACGCTTTCCAGCTTGTCAACATCTCCCTTCAACTGCGGTGCCCAGAATTGGACGCAGTGTGATTCCAGGTGTGGTCTGACCAAGGCAGAATAGAATAAGGGGGAGGATAACTTCCCTGGATCTAGACACTATTCCCCTCTTGATGCAGGCCAGAATCGCATTGGCTTTTTTAGCAGCCGCATCACATTGTTGGCTCATGTTTAACTTTTTCCCCACGAGGACTCCAAGGTCTTTTTCGCACACACTGCTGTCAAGCCAGGCATCGTCCCCCATTCTGTCTCTTTGATTTCCATTTTTTCTGCCGAAGTGAAGTCTCTTGCATTTGTCCCTGTTGAACTTCATTTTGTGAGTTTCGGCCCATCTCTCTAGTCTGTCGAGATCGTTTTGAATTCTGCTCCTGTCTTCTGGAGTGTTGGCTCTCCCTCCCAGTTTGGTGTCGTCTGCAAACTTGATGATCGTGCCTTCTGACCCTTCGTCTAAGTCGTGAATAAAGATGTTGAACAGAACCGGGCCCAGGACGGAGCCCTGCTGATGGCACTCCACTTGTCACTTCTTTCCATGATGAAGACGACGCATTGGTGAGAATCACCCTTTGGGTTCGTTCGCTTAGCCAATTACAGATCCACCTAACCGTAGTTTTGTCTAGCCCACATTTTACTAGTTTGTTTGCCAGAAGGTCGTGGGGGACTTTGTCGAAGTACTTCAAGAATTGCCTCGCTTTGCTTCTAGCCACGGACCTTGCTTCAAGAATCAAGCCTTGCCCTCGTACCTTGTTGTGGATTTTTACCTTGGACCCTGAAAGACCCTGGACGTTTCCCCACACTATTGCTTGGCAATAGTGTGTGTTTCGGTTTGGATTTAACTTTGAACTCTAATATCATTTATTGGACAAAACATTTCTGGACTATATTTGACCTCATTTGATAGGTCTGCTTCTGGACTATATTTTCTACTTGTTTTTATTACTCTTAAATATTTCCTTAATAAAGATATTAGATAGTTTATTGGCCTCCGTGTATGGTTCTTGGTGCTCCGCTGCCTTGAGCGTGACAAATAGGCTTTTCCTTAATCTCTCCTTATTATCCAAGATATTTGCTTATCCAACGTTCTGCTGGCCTGTTTATGTTGGATAAGCGAGACTCTACTGTACTACTATTTGGGAAGTGTTAGACTTGTTTGCTGTGTTATACTCTGTCTTTGAGTCAATAATAGTAATAATAATAATAATAACAACAACAACAACAAGGGAAGTGTTCGACTTGTGATTTTGTGATACGAAATCCAGCATATCTGTCTCGTTTGCTGTGTCATACTATGTCTTTGTGTCAATAATAATAATAATAATAATAACAACAACTTTCTAAAAATACATCACACAGTCCTAAACACTAAGGAAGTGTTCGACTTGTGATTTTGTTATATGATATCCAGCATATAGATCTCGTTTGCTGTCTCATACTATGTCTTTGTGTCAATAACAACAACAACAACAACTTTCCAAAAATACATCACACAGTCCTAAACACAAGTTGAACACTAGGGAAGTGTTCAACTTGTGATTTTGTGATACGAAATCCAGCATATAGATCTCCTTTGCTGTTTCTTTGTGTCAATAAATAATAATAATAATAATAACAAAAACAACTTTCCAAAAATACATCACACGGTCCTAAACGCTTGGGAAGTGTTCGTCTTGTGATTTTGTGATATGAAATCCAGCATATAAATCTCATTTGCTGTCATACTGTGTCTTTGTGTCAATAACAACAACAACAACTTGGGAAGTGTTCAATTTGTGATTTTGTGATACGAAATCCAGCATTCTACGTCTTTGTGTCAATAATAATAATAATAATAATAATAATTTTATTTTAATCAGTGCTGGGCTGGGAAGAAATCCCTCAATGGATGGGCCCTTCCAACTCAATAGGGGAAGCATATTAATTCATTTAGAGGCTGGATGGCCATCTGTCTGGAGAGTTTTTGCTGTTGCCTTTCTGCCTGGAAGAAGGGGGTTGGACTAGATGGCCCTTGGAGGTCCCCTCCAAATCTAGGATGCCGTGAAGATGTAGAATTTGTTAATATTGGTTCCTCTTGGTTAATTAGCAGTTCGAAAACAAGGAAATGTGAGTAGATGAATAGGTACTGCTCCGGCAGGAAGGGTTATTCCATTGACATGTGATCTGTAGCTTCACTGATGTAGGTTTTTGTTGGTCTGATGTCTAGACTTAGACATGAGTTTGTGGGTCAGCGAAGCAAAGTCTTTCGTTCCTAATTCCTCTCTACCCGACCGGCCAAAAAAGCAGACTTATGCAAAATTTATATATTTAAAGGAAGCGGAGGAAGAGGAGAAGCTTGCATGCAAATGCAGGCGCAGACTGCAAGATCCGGCTTGAACTTTGGTTTTATTTTTGGACCCGAAAGTCCCTTTGCAAGGTCGAAATGGAAGAATCTTCCAGAGCAAAGAAAAAAAAGAGGCGAAAAGAATGAGATGAGCAAAATAGGCAAACAAAACCATGTCTCGCGGAGACGCAATTAAACGCGGCAACACGGCAACAACTCAGCCGGTCTCGTTCATGATCCAAACGGCTTCCAACTTGCCATGAATCTTGCGACGACTCTTTGCCGCAGCGCTGCGAAGTTGGCGACGCAGCATTCGCTCGCAACGGCCTCGCATTTCACACTGCCGAAAGGATGCGGTTTGACACTAACTCGAACTAACAACAACTCAACACAATGAGAACCTGGGAGATGTAGTTTGACAAGGTATTTGGCCTTTGCACTTTTGGGTGCTGCCCAAACAGCCGCCAACCGCAATAGGATCTTGGGAGTTGTAGCACGGCGAGATATCAACACGTTTTGGGCCTTTGCATACTACAACTCCCAATGCAATGGGATCCTGGGAGTTGTAGTTTGACGTGGTATGGCCTTTAGACTTTTGGGTGCTGCTCAAACGGCTGCTGACCGCAATAGGATCGCAATAGTACAGCGAGGTATCAACATGCTTTGGGCCTTGGCAAACTACAAATCCCAATGTGATGGGATCCTGGGAGTTGTAGTTTGACAAGATATTTGGCCTTTGCACTTATGAGTGCTGCCCAAACGGCCACCAACCACAATAGTACGGCGAGGTATCCACATGCTTTAGGCCTTGGGAAACTACAACTCCCAACGCATTGGCATCTTGGGAGTTGTAGTTTGACAAGTTATTTGGCCTTTGCACTTTTGGGTGTTGCCCAAACGACCACCAACTGCAATAGGATCTTGGAAGTTGTAGCACGGCGAGATATCAACACGCTTTGGGCCTTTGCATACTACAACTCCCCACACAATGGGATCCTGGGAGTTGTAGTTTGACAAGGTATTTGGCCTTTGGACTTTTGGGTGTTGCCCAAATGACCGCCAACCGCAATAGGATCTTGGGAGTTGTAGCACAGTAAGGTATCCACACGCTTTGGGCCATAGCAAACTACAACTCCCAATGCAATGGGATCCTGGGAGTTGTAGTTTGTCAAGGTATTTGTACTTTGGACTTTTGGGTGCTGCCCAAACAACCACCAACTGCAATAGGATCTTGGAAGTTGTAGCACGGCGAGATATCAACACACTTTGGGCCTTGGCAAACTACAACTCCCAATGCAATGAGATCCTGGGAGTTGTAGTTTGACATGGTATTTGGTCTTTGGACTTTTGGGTGCTGCCCAAACACCCACCAACCGCAATAGTACAGCGAGGTATCCACACGCTTTGGGCCATAGCAAACTACAACTCCCAATGCGATGGGATCCTGGGAGTTGTAGTTTGTCAAGGTATTTGTACTTTGGACTTTTGGGTGCTGCCCAAACACCCACCAACCGCAATAGTACAGCGAGGTATCCACACGCTTTGGGCCTTGGCAAACTACAACTCCCAACGCAATGGGATCCTGGGAGTTGTAGTTTGACATGGTATTTGGTCTTTGCACTTTTGGGTGCTGCCCAGTTGCCAACCACAATAGGATCTTGGGATAACATGAGGTATCAACACACTTTGGGCCTTGGCAAACTACAAATCCCAATGCGATGGGATGCTGGGAGTTGTAGTTTGATATGGTATTTGGCCTTTGGACTTTTGTGTGCTGCCCAAACGACCGCCAACCACAATAGGATCTTGGGAGTTGTAGCATGGCGAGATATCAACACGCTTTGGGCCTTGGCAAACTACAACTCCCAGGACGCCATCGCACTGAGCCAGGGCTGTCCACATGCCTTCATTTCTACAGCAGATACAAACGTAATAAACGGAAGGGCGCCATTGCTTTTAGGAAAATCGACACTGCCGTCTGCATGTTGCCAAGTGCGTTTGCTTTCTCCGCCATTAAAATGAAAATAATAAACAAAAATAATAATAAAACCCAGATCAAAACAAAAACAATGTGTTACCATTAGCTGCCTTGAATGTATTTTTTTGTTTCATTTTGCAAACAAAAATCTAGACACAACGTTAATAAACCAAGCAGGCAAACAATGGGTTGCTGTGAGTCCTTTTCGGGCTGGGTGGCTATGTTCTAGTAGCATTTTCTCCTGACGTTACACCTGCTTCTGTGGCTCATGGCATCTTCAGAGGTCTGTTGGAGTGTATATATCCCTGTGGGATAATGCTAACAAGCTTGAGTAGCATTGCAGCTTGCAAAGTCAATTAGTGAGGGTATTTGTATGGTGTTCGCCTGGCTGTTGTTGCCTGGGGGCATCCTTTGTGCGGTTGTGAGGTCTGTTGGGAACTAGGCAAATGTCTATTTGAGGCAAGTGTGAATGTTGCAAATTGGCCGGCTTGATTAGCACTGAATAGCCTTGCAGCTGCAATGCCTGGCTGCTTCCCGCCTGGGGGAATCCTTAGTCGGGAGGTGTTAGCTGGCCCTGATTGATTCGTGACTGGAATGGCCTTGTTTCTGAGTGGTGTTCTTTGCTTACGGTCTTGTTTCTCGTGCCTCCTTTGCAACAAACCTCTGAGGAGGCTTGCCACGGATGCAAGCGAAACATCAGGAGAGAATGCTACTGGCATACGGCCATACAGCAATCCAAAAGAATGTTCTTTGTTTACAGTCTTGATTCTCATGCCTGCTTTGCAACAAACCTTTGAGGATGCTTGGCGCGGATGCAGGCGAAACATCAGGAGAGAATGCTACTGGCACATGGCCATACAGCAATCCAAAAACTCACAGCGACTCAGTGATTCCAGCCATGAAAGCCTTCGGCAAACAATGGTTCCAAAAATATACATTTTGCTCGGGACGCAAGACAATGCCGTTCAATACTATAGTTCTACATTGTATTTTTAACACAGTTTGGTAACGTTTGAATTGCCCTGTCTCAATGCTATGGCATCATGAGAGCTGTAGTTTAGCCAAACTGTAACTCCCAGGATCCGACTGCCCTGAGGCTTCCCGTAATATATCCACGCACAGAAATGCAAGAGACGGATTGAAGAGCCCCAACCCAACCCGCTGCGGCAGACAAGGCAAAGCCGGCGCAATTAACGCCGCAATCTGTTTGCGGCCTTTTGAATCTACGGTTCCCTTTGGCCGCCCAAGCTGCTAAAGACATTAGCCAAACGTAATTCGAAAGGAAGGCCGGGGACAAAGCGGGGATTAAGTCTCTCATTAAATACTCGTCATGCAAGAACGAGCAAGGGTTTCGGGGAAGACCGGGACGGCGGGACCGTTTCCATTCAAAGCCGAGACATAAGAGCATAACTTTTCCCCGTTATTATTTCCAATGATCATTATTCATATCACTGCAGATATGTATATGAATAACGGCCCGGTGGTCACCTGGGTTGGGCTAATAATGGCCTCACTAGGGGCCAGTAGTCAACTCGGTTGGGCTAGTAGTTGCCCATAGTTGGTCACCTTGGTTGGCAGTAGTAGCTACCTGCATTGGGGCTAATAGTCACCTGGGTTGGGGCTAGTTATTGTCCTGGGATAAGGCTAGTAGTCCCCTTGGTTGGGCTAGTAATTGCCCTTGGTCGGGGCTAGTAATCCCCTCATTTGGGCTAGTAGTTGCCCACAGTAGGGCTAATAGCCACCTGGGTTGGGGCTAGTGATTGCTCTGGGTTGGGGCTAGTAATCCCCTCAATTGGGCTAGTAGTTGCCCCCAGTAGGGCTAATAGCCACCTGGGTTGGGGCTAGCGATTGCTCTGGGTTGGGGCTAGTAATCCCCTCAATTGGGCTAGTAGTTGCCCCCAGTAGGGCTAATAGCCACCTGGGTTGGGGCTAGCGATTGCTCTGGGTTGGGGCTAGTAATCCCCTCAATTGGGCTAGTAGTTGCCCCCAGTAGGGCTAATAGCCACCTGGGTTGGGGCTAGTGATTGCCTGGGGTTGAGGCTAGTAGTCCTCTCAATTAGTCTGCAGTGGCCACCTGGGTTGGAACTAGTAGCCACCTGAGTTTGGGCTAATGGCCACCTGGGTTGGGGCTAGTGATTGCCTACGGTTAGGCTAGTAGTCCCCTCAGTTGGACTAGGAATTGCCCTTGGCAATGACTATTAGACCTATGGTTGCCCCCATAGGTCTAATAGTCATGTGGGTTGGGGCTAGTGATTGCCTGGGGATGAGGCTAGTAGTCCTCTCAATTAGTCTGCAGTGGCCACCTGGGTTGGGACTAGTAGCCACCTAAGTTTGGGCTAGTAACTGCCCTTGGCCGGGGCTAGTAATCCCCTCAATTGGGCTAGTAGTTGTCCCCAGTAGGGTTAATAATCACCTGGGTTGGGACTAGTGATTGCTCTGGGTTGGGGCTAGTAATCCCCTCAATTGGGCTAGTAGTTGCCCCCAGTAGGGCTAATAGCCACCTGGGATTGCGGCTAGTAGACCCCTCAAATAGTCAGTAGTGGCCACCTAGGTTGGGACTAGTAGCCGAGTTTGGGCTAGTGACCACCTGATTTCCCTGGGCTGGGGCTAGTAGCCACCTGAGTTTGGGCTAGTGTCCACCTGGGTTGGGGCTAGTTATTGCTTAGGGTTGAGGCTAGTAGTCCTCTCAATTAGTGTGCAGTGGCCACCTGGGTTGGGGCTAGTAGTCCCCTCCGTTGGGCTAGTGATTTCCCCCATAGGGCTAATAGCCACCTGGGTTGGGGCTAGTGATTGCCTAGGATTGAGGCTAGTAGATCCTTCAATTAGTCAGTAGTGTCCACCTGAGTTTGGGCTAGTGTCCACCTGGATTAGGGCTAGTGATTGAGGTCGAGGCTAGTAGTCCTCTCAATTAGTCTGCAGTGGCCACCTGAGTTTGGGCTAGTGTCCACCTGGATTAGGGCTAGTGATTGAGGTTGAGGCTAGTAGTCCTCTCAATTAGTCTGCAGTGGCCACCTGAGTTTGGGCTAGTGTCCACCTGGATTAGGACTAGTGATTGAGGTTGAGGCTAGAAGTCCTCTCAATTAGTCTGCAGTGGCCACCTGAGTTTGGGCTAGTGTCCACCTGGATTAGGGCTAGTGATTGAGGTTGAGGCTAGAAGTCCTCTCAATTAGTCTGCAGTGGCCACCTGAGTTTGGGCTAGTGTCCACCTGGATTAGGGCTAGTGATTGAGGTTGAGGCTAGAAGTCCTCTCAATTAGTCTGCAGTGGCCACCTGAGTTTGGGCTAGTGTCCACCTGGATTAGGGCTAGTGATTGAGGTTGAGGCTAGAAGTCCTCTCAATTAGTCTGCAGTGGCCACCTGAGTTTGGGCTAGTGTCCACCTGGATTAGGGCTAGTGATTGAGGTTGAGGCTAGTAGTCCTCTCAATTAGTTTGCAGTGGCCACCTGAGTTTGGGCTAGTGTCCACCTGGGTTGGGGCTAGTGATTGCCCTGGGTTGGGGCTAGTAGCCCCCTCAGTTGGGCTTGTGGTGGCCCCGAGAAGCCGCTGCTTGCTCACCTGGGACATTTGTGGCCGGAAGTTGATGTCCTTGAGGTCGATGGACCCGGGGGCCAGGTTGTGGAGCAGCTGGCAGAGCAGGACCCCGTCGCGGAGGGCCTGGGCCAGCTCGAAGACCACGGCCGAGGGCCACACCACCCGGTGGTTGGCCGGCAGCACCTTGCAGTCGATGAGCCAGCGCCCGCACTGCCGCCACTCCTCCATGGTGGCCGCAGGAGAGAAGGAGGAGAAAGAGGAGGCCCTGTCCCCGCCGTGGGGCTTCCCTTTGGACACCGGAGTTGGCTCTAGGGGGTCCAGGGGTGCCGGGCCATGGTGGTGGGTCTCAAAGTAGACCAGGACCTTGGCAAGAGAGGTGGAGAGTAGACCAGGCCCTTGGTAAGACAAGTAGACCAGCTCCTGAAGAGATAATCAGTAGACCAGCACTTAGCAAGGAAGGCAGTAGACCGGATCCTCAATGAAGCTGAAGCCAATCTTGACTCAAACAGGGCTTGGTAGACCGGAATCTTGGTAAAGTAGTCACTAGACCGGCCTCTTGGCTGAGAATAACCCAGCCCCTGGATGTCTTCCTCGGCTTAGAATAGAGTAATTAGTCCCCTTACACGCCTCGGGATCCCGACTTGGCTTGGTAGACAGGAAGCTTGGTAAAGTAGTCACTACACCGGCCTCTTGGCTGAGAGTAATCCAACCCCTGGATGTCTTCCTCGGCTTGGAGCAGAGTATCTAGTCCCTTACACGCTGGGTAGACCGGCCCCTTGGCAAGGCTGGGAGTTGACCGGCACCTCCCCTTCCTCTTCCAGCGGCGGCTGCTGTTTCGTGGCCCCAAGGAGACGCCAAGGACCCTCCGCCTGGACTCAAGGCTACAGCGGACGGAGCGACGGCCTGCGCGGCTGCCCCTTCATACCGAACCGGAGAAGAAGGACCCTCCCGTCCGCCACGGAGCCTCTCTCCTCGGCTCGGCTGGGACGGAAGGAGGCGGCCGCGGGAACAAAGCGGACCTTCCCCTTTTTGTGGGCAGGGAAAGGAGCGAGAGGCGGCTCCCTCCAGCGCTCGGGTTCTCCGCCTCTTGTTCGCTCCGGCGGCCGCGGGGGGGCGCAAAAGGACAGCCGCCTCTGACTCCTCCTCGCCGGGCAGGCGGAGAGGATTCCCCCGGGCGGGTCGCCCTCCGGAGGAAGGCGCCTGGGAGTCTCAAGGAGCCTGTGAAGGGACCCTCAAAGGTCATCTAGACTGACCCCGAAAGTCTCACGAATGGGAAGGGGACCCCAAAGGACATCTAGACTGACCTCCAAAGTCTCATGAATGCGAAAGGGACGCCAAAGATCATCTAGACTGACCCCAAAAGTCTTATGAATGGGGAGGGGACCCCAAAGGACATCTAGACTGATCGCCAAGTTTCATGAATGGGAAGTGGACCCTCAAAGCTCATCTAGACTGACCCCAAAAGTCTTATGAATGGGAAGGGGACCCCAAAGGACATCTAGACTGACCCCCAAAGTCTTATGAATGAGAAGAGGACCCCAAAGGTTATCTAGACTGGCCCCAAAAGTCTCATGAATGGGAAGGAGACCCCAAAGGTCATCTAGACTGACCCCCCAAAGTCTTATGTATGAGAAGGGGACCCCAAAGATCATCTAGACCGACCCCCAAAGTTTCATGAATGGGAAGGGGACCCCAAAGGACATCTAGACCGTCCCTCCAAAGTGTCATGAATACGAAAGGGACTCTCAAAGATCATCTAGACTGACCCCAAAGTCTCATGAATTTGGACCCAAAATGTCAACTAGACTGACCCCCAAAGTCTCATGAATGCAAAGGGGACCCCCAAAGGACATCTAGACTGACCCCCAAAGTGTTATGAATGGGAAGAGGACCCCAAAGGACATCTAGACTGACCCCCAAAGTCTCGTGAATGGGAAGGGGACCCCCAAAGGGCATCTAGACCGACCCCAAAAGTCTCATGAATGAGAAGGGAACCCCCAAAGGTCATCTAGACTGACCCAAAAAGTCTTATGAATGGAAAGGGATCTCAAAGAGCATGTAGACCGATCCTAAAACTCTCAAGGATCTTACGTTAGGGACCCCCAAAGGTCGTCTCGACTGACCCGCAAAGCTTCAAGGATCTTATAAATGAGAAGGGGGGTCCCCAAAGGCCATCTAGACTAACCCCAAGAATTATGGACTCTTATAAATGGTAAGGGATCCCGAAAGGACATCAAGTCTGACCCCAAGAATCTTAAAAATAATATTGCCAGAGGTTCGGAAACAATACTTCTGCCAGTTCTTGGATGTGGCTCCTCTGGCCCTGGAGACTTGTATTCATTGGGATTGGCTAGATATCCCTGTGCCGCCTCTTTCTCTCCTCCATTCTCTGGAAAGACACCTTTCTGGGTCTTGTTTTGGAACATCTGCATTCATTTCGGAGAATTTAAGAAGCCCAGAGAAGGGGTGGGCGGGGCCAGAAGCCAACAGGTAGGCCTGTTGCTAGGCAGATCAGAGAGAATCCCCAGGAAGTAAACAGAGAAGGTGAGCAGTTGGAAAGGAAGGTCCAGGTGAGAGAGCATGGCTAGGTAGTTCCCTTCATGGCAATAGGGGACCCCCAAAGGTCATCTAGACTGACCCCCAAAGTCTTGTGAATTGAAAATAGACTCCCAAAGAACATCTAGACTGGCCCCTAAAGTGTTAAGAACACTTTAAAATCACAGAAGCTTATGAACCGGAAGGGAAGCCCACAAAAGAGACCTCTTTCCATGTTGGGAGGGCCCTTCTATTTTGGGAGACCCCATTCCACATTGGAGATAAAAATATAATAATAAGAAGAAGAAGAAGAAGAAGAAGAAGAAGACCTGGCTCTGGCTCAAAAAATGGGACCCTGAAGAAGGAGACAGAAGGCCTGATCCTTGCAGCCCAGGAGCAAGACATCAGGACAAAGGCCATTCAGGCCAAGATCGAAAAATCAGCTGATGACCCAAAAGGCAGACTGTGCAAGGAAACTGACAAAACCATGGATCATATTCTCAGCTGCTGTAAGAAAATCGCACAGACAGACTACAAACAGAGGCACAACTATGTGGCCCAAATGATTCATTGGAACTTATGCCCCAAGTACCACCTCCCAGCAGCAAAGAACTGGTGGGATCACAAACCAGCAAAGGTCGTGGAAAATGAGCACACAAAGATACTGTGGGACTTCCGAATCCAGACTGACAAAGTTCTGGAACACAACACACCAGACATCACAGTTGTGGAAAAGAACAAGGTTTGGATCATTGATGTTGCCATCCCAGGTGACAGTCGCATTGACGAAAAACAACAGGAAAAACTCAGCCGCTCTCAGGACCTCAAGATTGAACTTCAAAGACTCTGGCAGAAACCAGTGCAGGTGGTCCCTGTGGTGATGGGCACACTGGTGCCATGCCAAAAGATCTCAGCCGGCATTTGGAAACAATAAACATTGCCAAATTACGATCTGCCAACTGCAAAAGGCCACCCTGTTGGGATCTGCGCGCATCATCTGAAAATACATCACACAGTCCTAGACACTTGGGAAGTGTCCAGTTGTGATCCCACCAGTTCTTTGCTGCTGGGAGGTGGTACTTGAGGCATAAGTTCCAATGAATCATTTGGGCCCCATAGTTGTGCCTCTGTTTGTAGTCTGTCTGTGCGATTTTCTTACAGCAGCTGAGGATATGATCCATGGTTTCGTCAGCTTCCTTGCACAGTCTGGATTTTGGGTCATCAGCTGATTTTTCGATCTTGGCCTGAATTGCCTTTGTCCTGATGTCTTGCTCCTGGGCTGCAAGGATCAGGCCTTCTGTCTCCTTCTTCAGGGTCCCATTCGTGAGCCAGAGCCAGGTCTTCTCCTTGTCAGCTTATTATTATTATTATTATTATTATTATTATTATTATTATTATTAATTGCCTTTGTTCTGATGGCTTTCTCCTGGGCTGCAAGGATCAGGCCTTCTGTCTCCTTCTTCAGGGTCCCATTCGTGAGCCAGAGCCAGGTCTTCTCCTTATCAGCTTTTCCTTCAATTTTGTCAAGGAACTTTCCATGCAATGTTTTGTTGTGCCAGCTGTCAGCTCTAGTTTGTAGTGCGGTTTTCTTGTACTGGTTTTTTTGTCTGCTGTGCTTTCTGTCTTCTTCTTCAGGGTCCCGTTTGTGAGCCAGAGCCAGGTCTTCTCCTTATCAGCTTTTCATTCAATTTTGTCATGCAATGTTTTATTGTGCCAGCTGTCAGCTCTAGTTTGTAGTGTGGTTTTCTTGTACTGGTTTTTTGTCTGCTGTGCTTTGAGCAGTTTCTGATTGTTATTATTATTATTATTATTATTATTTTATTATGACACAGCAAACAAGATAGATATGCTGGATTTCATATCACAAAATCACAAGTCGAACACTTCCCAAGTGTCTAGGACTGTGTGATGTATTTTCGGATGATGATGGGCTGCAAGGATCAGGCCTTCTGTCTCCTTCTTCAGGGTCCCATTCGTGAGCCAGAGCCAGGTCTTCTCCTTATCAGCTTTTCCTTCCATTTTGTCAAGGAACTTTCCATGCAGTGTTTTGTTGTGCCAGCTGTTTAGCTCTAGTTTGTAGTGCGGTTTTCTTGTACTGGTTTTTTGTCTGCTGTGCTTTGAGGAGTTTCTGATATTATTATTATTATTATTATTATTATTATTATTATTATTATTATTATTATTATCCATGCTGGGAGCCCCCTGTCCACGTTGGAGATCCCTTTAGTAACCCCCTTTTTGTATAGTGGAGATGCCTTTCCACGGTCCCCATTCTCGTAGTGAAGACCCCTTTCCTACGACCCCTTTTTGCACGGCATAGACCCCATCCTGTGACCCCTTTTTGTTGCCTCCCTTCCATGGCGGAGACTCCTTTGCATGTCTGGGGCCTTCTTGGCCTTGCAAAACCAAGGCAGGCTTTAGCAAGGAGGGAGGCAATGGGACCTGGACAGCTCCGCCTGCTCATGACGCAGTCAACTCTCCTCCTCCTTCTTCTCCTCCTCATTCTCCTCCTCCTTCTCTTCTTCTTCGTTGTGGAAACAGGCCGAGGACCGACTCCAGGAGAGACCCCAACCCCATGATGTCCTGTCCTAGTAAGTAAATGGGGAATACTGGGGGAAATAAGGGATTTTTGAGTGCAGATACTGGAGAAACAAAACAATGAGGTCACTGCATTCCCATCATCTTCCAGCCTCGTTCTCCCCCCCTTGAGGGCCTCTGAGCATGTGCAGAGTGTCCCTTGCCCATCAAGGGGAGAGCCTAGACTTCACTATAGAGGTGGGGAGACGTTAAGAAGGGTTAGCTTAGCAAAAAGGGATCAAAAAACCCCAAAGAGATGCATCCAAGCAGATGCAACATCTATGGTTAAGTAGAGCTAGCTCTCTAGTTCGGGAAAACAATATTATAAACAACAAAATAGGAGTCTCCGGTGGCCTAGGGGATAAAAGCCTCGTGACTTGAAGGTTGGGTTGCTGACCTGAAGGCTGCCAGGTCCGAATCCCACCCGGGGAGAGCACGGATGAGCTCCCTCTGTCAGCTCCAGCTCCATACGGGGACATGAGAGAAGCCTCCCACAAGGATGGTAAAAACATCAAAACATCCGGGCAATGTCCCCTGGGCAACGTCCTTGCAGACGGCCGATTCTCTCACAGAAGCAACTTCGGTTGCTCCTGACACGAAAAATAAATAAATGAATAAATAGTGAAGTATTTCTGCCAATGGAGAGCATGGCTCACGCGAAGGAAGGTCTGGGAGTTGCAGTACAATAAGGTCCAAAGGAATACACAGTTCTCCCTTCTGATCCACGTTATTTCCGATTCTTTTTGCAGCTTCTCGCGCGATTCTATTGCTGAGATTCGCCTTGGATCCCGGACGAAGCAACGGCATCACCTTGGGATGGTTTTTGTAATCATAAGAGGCTTCTTTCGCAAGTATTTGGATCCAAAATAGTGGGATGATACTCTCGTTTTGTATCGTAAAAAGAGGCTTCTTTGGCAAGTATTTGGATCCAAAATAGTGGGACGATACTCTCATTTTGTATCGTAAAAAGAGGCTTCTTTGGCAAGTATTTGGATCCAAAATAGTGGGACGATACTCTCATTTTGCATTGTAGAAAGAGGCTTCTTTGGCAAGTATTTGGATCCAAAATAGTGGGACGATACTCTCATTTTGCATTGTAGAAAGAGGCTTCTTTGGCAAGTATTTGGATCCAAAATAGTGGGACGATACTCTCATTTTGTATCGTAAAAAGAGGCTTCTTTCGCAAGTATTTGGATCCAGAATAGTGGGACGATACTCTCATTTTGCATTGTAGAAAGAGGCTTCTTTGGCAAGTATTTGGATCCAAAATAGTGGGACGATACTCTCATTTTGCATTGTAGAAAGAGGCTTCTTTGGCAAGTATTTGGATCCAAAATAGTGGGACGATACTCTCATTTTGCATTGTAGAAAGAGGCTTCTTTGGCAAGTATTTGGATCCAAAATAGTGGGACGATACTCTCATTTTGTATCGTAAAAAGAGGCTTCTTTCGCAAGTATTTGGATCCAGAATAGTGGGACGATACTCTCATTTTGCATTGTAGAAAGAGGCTTCTTTGGCAAGTATTTGGATCCAAAATAGTGGGACGATACTCTCATTTTGTATCGTAAAAAGAGGCTTCTTTCACAAGTATTTGGATCCAGAATAGTGGGACGATACTCTCGTTTTGTATTGTAAAAAGAGGCTTCTTTCGCAAGTATTTGGATCCAAAATAGTGGGACGATACTCTCGTTTTGTATGGTAAAAAGAGGCTTCTTTGGCAAGTATTTAGATCCAGAATAGTGGGACGATACTCTCGTTTTGTATTGTAAAAAGAGGCTTCTTTTGCAAGTATTTGGATCCAAAATCATGGGACGATACTCTCGTTTTGTATGGTAAAAAGAGGCAAGTATTTGGATCCAATTATGACATGATAATTTCATTTTGTATTGCAAGACAGGCAGAGATGAAAACAGACACCGAAAGGAAATGTACTTCGAGAACAGGATACTAGAAGGCACCTCCGTGTTTATATCTCCGTGGAGAAGATGTCTAAAGTTCCCAAATTTTCTGCGACTATAAGTCTGTGTTGCAACCATGAATGAGGTTCTTCCCTTTCCGAAGCACTAGATTGCGCCTTTCGGTCAGTGCGGCACGTCGGAAGGCGCAACCACATCCCAACTTTGGAATAGCGGAGTCGCGAAAAATGAGCAGCCGTCCGCCTCTAGCCGAGAAGGCGCTTTCGGAGGCTTACGCTCGCCTCCGGTACCGGGACACTTCCCTCCTCATTTGGCAGCAACAGCAGCAGAAACTAGAGAGCCTCCCGCCAGCAACGTACTTAAACCGGAGCCACAGCATGTGGTACTCGCAGTACGGAAACCAAGCCATCCTGGTGCGGGATCGGAACAAAACCGACGTCGCCCGGGACACGGGGCAGTCCAAGTTTTGCACCGTGATGTGACTTCAAATGCCGACAAATTGTCTACAAAGGCAGCTTTAATACTACTTGAACTTCCATGGTTCAGTGCCGTAGCATCCTGGGCATTGTAGTGCTCTCGGGCAGACTGTATCAAACTACAACTCTCGGCATCCCATCACAACGAGCCATGGCACAAACTTGTATTCGTTCGACAGCGAGAATATGTGAGATATGCATTGGAGAATATGTGAGATATGCATTGGAGAATATGTGAGATATGCATTGGAGAATATGTGAGATATTAACTCGATAATAAATACTAGGCATGTGCGATCCATCGACATCCCATCACAATGAGCCACGGCATCAAATTGTATTCGTTCGACAGCGAGAATATGTGAGATATGCATTGGAGAATATGCGAGATATGCATTGGAGAATATGTGATATATTAACTCGATAATAAATACTAGGCATGTGCAATCCATCGGCATCCCATCACAACGAGCCAACGCATCAAATTGTATTCGTTCGACAGTGAGAATATGTGAGATATGCATTGGAGAATATGTGAGATATGCATTGGAGAATACGTGAGATATGCATTGGAGAATATGTGAGATATGCATTGGAGAATATGTGAGATATTAACTCGATAATAAATACTAGGCATGTGCAATCCATCGGCATCCCATCACAACGAGCCAACGCATCAAATTGTATTCGTTCGACAGTGAGAATATGTGAGATATGCATTGGAGAATATGTGAGATATGCATTGGAGAATATGTGAGATATGCATTGGAGAATATGTGAGATATGCATTGGAGAATATGTGAGATATTAACTCGATAATAAATACTAGGCATGTGCAATCCATCGGCATCCCATCACAACGAGCCAACGCATCAAATTGTATTCGTTCGACAGTGAGAATATGTGAGATATGCATTGGAGAATATGTGAGATATGCATTGGAGAATATGTGAGATATGCATTGGAGAATATGCGAGATATGCATTGGAGAATATGTGAGATATGCATTGGAGAATATGTGAGATATGCATTGGAGAATATGTGAGATATTAACTCGATAATAAATACTAGGCGTGTGCGATCCATCGGCATCCCATCACAACGAGCCAACGCATCAAATTGTATTTGTTCGATGGAGAGAATATGTGAGATATGCATTGGAGAATATGTGATATATTAACTCGGTAATAAATACTAGGCATGTGCGATCCATGAAAAAAATGGTTTAATACTCACTTTGAAAGTAGGGGGCGTTTCTAAAGTCATTTCCGAATTTTTAAAAAACCTTCCTAAACATCCGAATCTTCGTATGTACAGTAGAGTCTCACTTATCCAACACTCACTTATCCAACGTTCTGGATTATCCAAAGCATTTTTGTAGTCAATGTTTTCAATACATCGTGATATTTTGGTGCTAAATTCGTAAATACAGTAATTGCTACATAGCATTACTTCTTATTGAACTGCTTTTTCTGTCAAATTTGTAAAATCATAACCTAATTTGATGTTTAATAGGCTTTTCCTTAATCCCTCCTTATTATCCAAGGTATTTGCTTATCCAAGCTTCTGCTGGCCTGTTTGGCTTGGATAAGTGAGACTCTACTGTATATAAACCCCACTGGCCTAGTTTCCAACAGACCTCACAACCTCTGAGGATGCCTGCCATAGATGTGGGCAAAACGTCAGGAGAGAATGCTTCTGGGATATGGCAAGATAGCTCAGAAAACTCACAGCAACCCAGTGATTCCTGCCATGGAAGTCCTTGACAACACTTCTACACATTACAGCAGAGTCTCACTTATCCAACGTTCTGGATTATCCAACGCATTTTTGTAGTCAATGTTTTCAATATATCATGATATTTTGGTGCTAAATTCGTAAATACAGTGATTATTACATAGCATTACTGCGTATTGAACTACGTTTTCTCTAAAATTTGTTTTATAACATGATGTTCTGGTGCTTAATTTGTAAAATCGTAACCTAATTTGATGTGTAATAGGCTTTTCCTTAATCCCTCCTTATTATCCAACATATTCACTTATCCAGCGTTCTGCCGGCCCGTTTATGTTGGATAAGTGAGACTCTACTGTATCTCGTTAATGGCAGATGCGCATGAAGGAAAACATTATCATCAACGGGGAAAATTGAGGGGCTTCTCTCTCCCTCATTTTATTCTAATGAAATTTGCCATATTGGTAGAACACATTTACCACTGTTAGCTCACCAAATCTAAGAACGTTTTACTTATCTTCAGATTTTTGGCGAATTTTTGAAGTTTTTATTAAAAAAAAAAACATTTTTTAAATAACAAAAATTTGTTCCTGGTTTGAAAGTGTTATTTCCTGTTTCATTGGGTTGTCTTTGAGCCCCGGTAGCAACGTGTGTTAAAGCACTGAGCTGCTGAATTTGCAGACCGAAAGGTCCCAGGTTCAAACCCCGGGAGCGGAGTGAGCGCCCGCTGTTAGCTCCAGCTTCTGCCAACCTAGCAGTTCGATAACATGCCAATGTGAGTAGATCAATAGGTACCGCTCTGTTGGGAGGTAACGGCGTTCCATGCAGTCATGCCGGCCACATGACCTTGGAGGTGTCTATGGACAACGCCGGCTCTTCGGCTTAGAAATGGAGATGAGCACCAACCCCCAGAGTCAGACATGACTGGACTTAATGTCAGGGGAAAACCTTTAACTTTACCTGGGTTGTCTTTACTTTGAAAGTCGTTGTTCTACTTCAGAAACTTTGTTAAATTGGTGGAGAGAGACTCAACAAAGCATAATGTGCTATTTTTATAGGACGATGTCCCATGTGCAAAGACAAAGTTTTGGCAGTGTAATCAAGTTTCGGCATATTTTTATGACATAAAAAATTAGGAAATGACATGTATCAACCAGGAACAGAAATCATAGCACACCATCAAATCATTCCTCTGAATAAGGAAATCTGTTCCTGGTTTGAAAGTGTTATTTCCTATTTCATTGGGTTTTCTGAGGATGAGAGTGTGTGACTTGCCCAAGATCACCCGGTGGGTTTCCATGGCTTGGTTTCTACTGTGTTTTCCCGAAAATAAGACCTAGGAGGGAGCAGCTTAATTCCTCTCCTCCTTAATCATGACCCCTTTCCTTTTGCAAAGCCAACTGGAGTCAGGTAAGAAATACAGTGAAATATAAATATTCGTACAGTTACAAAATTCAGTCTGTGACGTAGGATTTTGACCGAGGGTTTTCCATTAGTGGTGTGCAATTCGGCAAAAACCTGTGCCATTTTGGTGCCCGGTTTTCGGCTGCTGTCCTGTTCCGTTTTTAGGGAAATTTCCAAATTCCGGAGCCCGAAAGATTCGGCCCATTGCCACCAATGAAGCAGTGGCTCTTAACCTTCCTAATGCCGCGACCCCTTAATGCAGTTCATGTTTATTTTTGTTGCTATTTCGTAACTGTAATTTTGCTGCTGTTATGAATCGTAATGTAAATATCTGATAGTCCCTATTCGCCAAAAATATCTGGCTGCTGCGATCTGTACCGACAAAGGTTTCGACTGCCCCGCACCAGGCTCGTTTTCATCGATTCGGCAATCAAATCTGCTTAAACTATCCAAATCCGGTACACAAAAACGAAATCGTGCACACCCCTATTCTCCATTCCTTTCTGTCCCCAATTCGTTCATTAGAGAAGCAGCATTTTCTCCGGGAAAATAAGAAAACTGTAAAGAACACAACCAGGTCTTTGTTCCTTTATTTTTTTTTCCAAACTGTTCTACTTTTTTTTAAAACAAGATACAGAGAAAAAGACCAACGTGGAAGGAGACTAGGAATATACAAATAAAACATGCTTTATCTGGAAGTTACCAATACCTGTAAAGTCCAAAATCTGTACAAAAAGGAAAGCAAACAAAACCAACCCTTCCCCGCAAAAACATCCCCCCCCCCCGTCCCGTCCCGAAAAAGAAAACAAAACAAAGAAACTGAATACACATACAAGGAGTAAGCACCGGCACAGGAAACTAGCAAATATCGGTAGCACCTGTTGGTTAAAAAGTCAAAGACATTTAAATAATAATAAAAAGGACTCCCGATTCGTTTTTAGAGTTCGGTTCTAAAACCAGCAACAAACCTGCATTTTTTTCCTTTCTTTCTTTCTTTCTTTCCTTCCCTATCTCGCTCTGCCGTCGCTCCCTTAAAAAACACAAAAATGCAGGATACGATTTTTAAGTGACCAATGATGTTAATAAATAAAGTTATTTCTATATACATGAAAAAAAAAAAGAAACAAGGGATCGTCAAATTCCGGCGTGTGTCTTTTTTTGCCAAAGCGCAGGTCTGCAGGCGAGGAAAAAAAGAGCTTCTAAAAAAACCCAATGAACCTTACCCCCCCCCCCCCCAAAAAAGTATTTCCTCTATTTCCCTTCCCGCCGTGTTTCTTTTTAAAATTTTTTTTTCATATGAGGTAAAAGGTTTTCTTTTGGAAACCTGCACTCGAAAGACACACCATTTCGCTTTCTGTCCTAAGAGCTTCCGCGCTGTTAAAAACGAGATAAAAGAAGAACTAAAAAATATAGATATATAGATATATAGATAGATCAGTGGCTCATCTCGTATTTGGCCTCCGGGATGTATTTTTATTCCTTTTCTTTGTTTTCGGAGCCTTGCTGGTGGTCTTGAAAACACAAGTCCGGAATGCAATGCTAAAAAAGACTACAAATCTAAAGATTGGGATAAAATCGCGGGCCGAAATCCAATGACAGAAGAATCAACAGTTGGATGGTTGCATTAATATTTAAAAGTATGGGACCGTCATTCGGTAGAAAACCTTTGCTTGCAAATCAACATTTACCCTATTTACCTAAAGTTCAACAGGGCTGCTCTTCTATAAAACTTTTGTTCGGTACAAAATTTGGGGCCTAAATCTAATGACGGCTTTCCTATAGAATCGCGGTTAAATCAAGGTCGATCAGAAGCGGATCTCATCTGTTATGGATATATAATCCCGAGCCTAAATCTGTCGTCTAGAAATCTTGGATCGATGGTTAGATGCTTTAAAAACATCTATCCAAAGCGCCAAAGGTCTGCTTTTCTGTGGGTTTCTCGGCGACATTTTTCATCGGGAACGGATATTATGGTGACCATAGTGAATCGCGGTTAAATCAAGGTCGATCAGAAGCGGATCTCATCTGCTATGGATATATAATCCCGAGCCTAAATCTGTCGTCTAGAAATCTTGGATCGATGGTTAGATGCTTAAAAAACATCTATCCAAAGTGCCAAAGGTCTGCTTTTCTGTGGGTTTCTCGGCGATATTTTTCATTGGGAACGGATATTGTGGTGGCCATCGTGAAATTATCGTGGTCCATCAATTCCAGATATAACCGCTATTTATTTCAGTGTAGCTTCCCAATTGGAGGAACATCGAAAAGACAGCTGTTTTTCCATTTTGTGAAAAAGCCGATGCCGTGGAGATAAGCAAACCGGCAACACCGAATGCTCCGAGGATTTGCCAACCTTTGCTCAACATCATTAAGGTTCGGAGGGCAGAGCAAGAAGGAATTCCAACCCAAATAAGGCCCATCTTTCCCGTTTTAAAGGGGACTTTAAAGGCAAAACATCCCACCGAGAATGAGGATCATTCCTAGACCTCAAGGACGTGTATTTTCAACTTCTAATTGCTCTTCCAAGTCTATGTACCACCCGTTCTCACTGAGAATGAGGATAATTTCTAGACCTTATGGACGCGTACTTCCAGTTTCTAATTGCTCTTCCAAGTCTATATACCATCCTTTCTGAGCATGAGGGTCATTCGTAGACCTGAAGGACCTTCTAATTGCTCTTCCAAGTCTATACACCATCCGTTCTGAGCATGAGGATCATTCGTAGACCTGAAGGACCTTCTAATTGCTCTTCCAAGTCTATGTAACATCCGTTCTGAGCATGAGGATCATTCGTAGACCTGAAGGACCTTCTAATTGCTCTTCCAAGTCTATGTAACATCCGTTCTGAGCATGAGGATCATTTGTAGACCTGAAGGACCTTCTAATTGCTCTTCTAAGTCTATGTAACATCCGTTCTGAGCATGAGGATCATTCGTAGACCTGAAGGACCTTCTAATTGCTCTTCCAAGTCTATACACCATCCGTTCTGAGCATGAGGATCATTCGTAGACCTGAAGGACGCGTATTTTCAACTTCTAATTGTTCTTCCAAGTCTATATACTATCCGTTCTGAGCATGAGGATCATTCATAGACTTGAAGGACACGTATTTTTAACTTCTAATTGTTCTTCCAAGTCTATGTACCATTCGTTCTGAGTATGAGGATAATTTCTAGACCTTATGGACGCGTACTTCCAGCTTCTAATTGCTCTTCCAAGTCTATGTACCATCCGTTCAAATTCATGTCGAGCAACATTTGCCAACTGTTTGAGAACTTTGTCGGAATAAGATCTCCGGACTAATTTTTTGTTTTGTTTCAAAAGATAAAAGGGTTCTCTAAAAAGGTACGTTAAAAATTTAAAAAATCCACAGTACATGAGCTTTCTGGTTGATGATCTTCGTCACAATGTAGACACGGCGCCCGATCCCCTTTACAAGTCTGTTTAAAATATCTTTTTCCATGGCTCCTTTTTTTTTGGTAAGGAGCAGATCAGGGAGGTTCGGCCTGCTAGCGCTAAGAACAAATACATCCAACTACTTCAAAAGCTAACAAATTGTTCGGGTACAGTACCATTTTACAAAGAGTCTTTTCGTCTCTTTTGAGTTTTGATTAAAAAAATCTCCCCGTCCTCTGCTTCGTGTCGTCGAGAGACGAGACAGTTTGGGGAGCGGCGTTAAAAAGAGGATTTTCCTGGAAAAGAATGACCCCCCAAATCCCCCAAAACAAACAAACAAAAAACCCTCTGCCCCAAGATTACACCTCGCAAACGTTGTTTCTCCAGTTCTCTCACATTCAGTATCTCTTCCTTCCGTGAGCGAAAATGTCCTGCTTTCTCGTTTTCAAAAGTTTGAAGTGAAGTGAAGAACTTGTCGAGTCGGACATGTGGACACAAACCTAATAAAATCGTGGAGGAAATTAATTTAGGAAAGCATCTTTTATATATATATTGTATATATATATATGTGTGTATGTATATAACACTGGGGTTTTTTAAAAAAGAGGGTTTTAAAAGGGTGGAAAAAAGTGTCGAGACGGAACCAGCGCAGACTGTTGTCGACGTCGTTGACGTCTTCTTTTTGAAAAGGAAAATAAAAAGAGACGGGAGGAACGTTGCAAAGTTTCGGGGGTGAGGTGTCGGCGAGAGATCCATTTGCTGCTCCAGGTGCGTTGTCCAAAGAGTCCGTAGGGTTTTTTTGTGTGTGTTTACTCCGAATCACTGCTATCAGAACTGGATTCGCTGGAACTGCTGCTCCCCGATTCGGAGGAGCTGCTGCTGCTGAGGCGGGAGGGTCCTCCGGAGGGCGCGGAGCCGGATTTTTCTAGAAAAGACACAGTAACCACATGCCATTGTCATGATAAAATATAATGCATGGGGGAGTTGTAGTTCGCCTACATCCAGAAATCACTGTGAACCCAAACACTGATGGATCTGGACCAAATTTGGCACACAGATCTGATATACCAAAATTTGATTACTGGAGGGTTTTAGGGGGGAACTGACCTTCCCTTCTGGGAATTGTAGTTCATCCACAACCAGGGAAACCTGGCTCTTCCAAAAGGCCTTCGATGATTAATTGTTGTAGGTTCGATTTATCTGCCCACTCAACAATAGCTCCATCGGTGATGCCTTCTCAGTATTATATTAGCACTTTATTGACTATTTTAGCTGTGAAACTACCTCTCCCTGATTTTGAAATATTCTGCACTTTGGCCCAGATCCGTGTATTAGTCTCCTGTTTTTAACATTTTATTTTGTATGTTGATTTTTATGACTGTTTTATTGATGCTGATGTTTTATTGTTGGGATAGTTGTTTTATTGTCTTTTTGTTGTTGTTGTTATATTTTTGTGTTGGGCAAGGCCCCATGTAAGCCGCCCCGAGTCCCTTTGGGGAGATGGGGCGGGGTATAAGAATAAAGTTGTTGTTGTTGTTGTTGTTGTTGTTATTATTATTATTATTATTATTAACAGTGACCTCCATCGATGATGGACCTGGACCAAACTTGGCACACAAAACCCCCATGACTAACTCAAACTACTGGAGGAGTTGGAGGGGACTGACTCACCATAGTGGGAGTTGTAGTTCATTATTACTGTTGTATTAACTTTTGTTTTATTACCTTATGGTGTTTTAATCTGTGAATATTGTGCTAATGTATTTGTGTTGTTACTCTTGTAACAATGTGAGCCGCCGCGAGTCCCCGCGGGGAGATGGTGGCTGGGTATAAATAAAGTATTATTATTATTATTATTATTATTATTATTATTCACCCTACAGCCAGAGAGCACACTGAACCTCACCCAAGATGCATCCAGAGCAAACCTGCCCAACATCACAAACTTTAAGTACTGATTGGGGTTTCTGGGGATTGATGAGAGTTGTAGTTCACCCATAACCTTATCATTTTGTACAATTAAAAAATTGACTTTTTCAAATAACCCGGGTACCCAAGTTAGTCCAGAGCGCACTGTGAACCCAACCGACGATGGATCTGGACCAAACTTTCCATGAATAATGGGACTTGCAGTACCTTCACTATACTGTGACCACCCATCAACAATGGACTGGGACCAAACTTGGCACAGAGACGCCTTGTGACCAACTGAACATACTGCAGGGGTTTAGGGGAATGGATCTTGATTTGAGGAGTTGTAGTTCACCTGCATCCAGAAAGCACTGGAGCCAGCTGATATCAGATCTGGACCAAACTTGGCACACAGACCCAACATGGCCAACTGCGCATACGGGCCTGGTTTGGGGGAGATTTACCTTGGGTCTGGGAGCTGTAGTTCACCTGCATCCAGAGAGACCCTGGTCTAAACTTGGCACACAGACTCAGCATGGCCAACTCCAAATACTGGCAGGGTTTGGGAGAGATTGCCTTGGGAATCTGGGAGTTGTAGTCCACCCTTATCCAGACAACACTGAACTCAGCCAATGATGGATCTGGACCAAACTTCTGTGATATTAACTAACCTCCCAAACCAAACAATGCCTTCTTCTAATAACCCGGGCACCGCCGGGTCCCCAAGCCACTGTTTAATAAAAACATCCAAAAAAAGGAGGGGGGAAGCTCTCCATGGTGCCAAATTAGGCCTCACCAAAAACACTCAACACCATAGCCTTCTCTATGCAAAGCCTGGTGAGGACTCCCACCCCACAGCCATTGATCCATTCGCTCCCAACAACAGAATGGGGTAAAAAACTACCAACATTCAGTATTGTCTGAAAGTGTGTGGAAGTGACCTGCCTGGCCCATGTTTGGGTAGAAGGGGAAGACGCGTGCCCAAACTCACCCTTTTTCGCAGGCTTCTTGTTGTTGTTCAGCTGCCCGCTGACGTCCTGCAACCGCTTCTCCAGTTCTTTCTTTTTTTCCTGAGCCATCTCCTCCTTGGACTTTGCCGCTTGCTTCTTCCCGCTTGCTGCTGTGGAAGAGAAAGGCACCATTTTAGAGACCTCCTTTTCTCTGGATGTAGATGAACTACAACTCCTAAACCCAAGGCCAATGCCCACCAAACCCTTCCAGTATTTCCTGTTTGTCATGGGAGTTCTGTTTGCCAAGTTTGGTTTAATTCCATCGCTGGTGGAGTTCAGAATGGTCTTTGATTGTAGGTGAACTATAAATCCCAGAAACTACAACTCCCAAATGACAAAATCAATCCCTTCTCCAACCCCACCAGTAATCAAATTTGGGCGAATCGGGTATTTTTTGCCAAATTTGTTCCAATGAATGAAAATACATCCTGCATATCATATATAATAATATATCATTATTATTATTATTATTATTATTATTATTATTATTGTATATACATATAATATTCATAATATTATATTTTAATACGATATACTACTAATAATACAATATAATAATATTAATTATATATTATACTAGCTGTGCCCTGCCATGCGTTGCTGTGGCCCATTGGAATTGCACTGAATAGCTCTGTTTTTTTTAGGCCCTGTGGAGGTTCGTGACATGATATTTTGTGGTTACAACCTCGAGGTGTGGATGATGGATTGTGTTGAGAAATTTCGAGATTGGGGGGTGTTTAGTTTTGATGTTTTGCTCGGTGCCAGGATTCCATCACTCTTTTATATATATAGATTTTACATGTAATATTACTAATAATACTACAATATATTGATATAGTACAATATAGTAATTTGTTGCCAGTATTGTACTATGATAATAATATAATATTGTATGTAAATTTAATTTGTAAGCTGCTCTGAGTCCCCTTCGGGGTGAGAAGGGTGGCATATAAATGTAGCATGGAATTAATTATATATACGTTTTTAAGGTTTTTATAATGTGTTTTAACAATGTTATTAACAGATCTGTTTATATTGTTTTGTTTTTATGATTGCAATTTGGGCATTAAATTTTGCCAATTTTTGTAAGCTGCCCTGAGTCCCCTCAGGTGAGAAGGGTGGGGCATAAATGTTGTAAATAAATAAATAAATAGCAAATAAATAAATAAATATCAGATATTTACATTTTGATTCATAACAGTAGCAAAATGACAGTGATGAAGCAGCAACGGAAATAATGTTATAGTTGGGGGGGGGTGTCACCACAACATGAGGGTCTGGATTAAGGGGTCGCGGCATTAAGAAGGTTGAGAACCACTGTAACAGAGTCATTTCAACAAGAAAGGGATTTTTATGACTGCACAGAACTGGTCAACATTATTCAAATCTGTTAGGAAGCAGGGGACGTAGTTGGTTCAAAGATGTAAACAAACCCGGCGACTGAGCGTTGCACTTACAAAAGGGCTTCCGCTGCTTCTTCTGCAAACAGGACTTGACGTATCTCTCCAGCTCTCGCAACGTGGTGGGCTTCAAGGTCTCAAAATCGATCTCGATCTCATCCGGGTTGGAGTCCCGGAGCGAGGGCTCCCGCGACTGGATGATGTGCACCACCCGGCCCAGCTTCTCGCCCGGCAAGCGGTTGATGTCCAGGCTGAGCTGGCGCTTCTCGTCGTAGGTCATGGGCAGGCCTTCCTCCTCCTCGTTGGAGTCGTAGGTGGCCGGCGGCTGCTTCCCTCCCTTTTTCGGCTGCCTAGAAGGGTCACAGAAGCAGAGAATGTACAGCTGGAATAATAATAATAATAATAATCATCATCATCATCATCATCATCAGTACAAGAAAACCGCACTACAAACTAGAGCTGAGAGCTGGCACAACAAAACATTGCATGGAAAGTTCCTTGACAAAATGGAAGGAAAAGCTGATAAGGAGAAGACCTGGCTCTGGCTCACGAATGGGACCCTGAAGAAGGAGACAGAAGGCCTGATCCTTGCAGCCCAGGAGCAAGCCATCAGGACAAAGGCCATTAAGGCCAAGATCGAAAAATCAGCTGATGACCCAAAATGCAGACTGTGCAAGGAAGCTGACGAAACCATTGACCATATCCTCAGCTGCTGTAAGAAAATCGCACAGACAGACTACAAACAGAGGCACAACTATGTGGCCCAAATGATTCATTGGAACTTATGCCTCAAGTACCACCTCCCTGCAGTAAAGAACTGGTGGGATCACAAACCTGCAAAAGTATTGGAAAATGAACACGCAAAGATACTGTGGGACTTCCGAATCCATACTGACAAAGTTCTGGAACACAACACGCCAGACATCACAGTTGTGGAAAAGAAAAAGGTTCTCCAAGGTTCTGCCGGCCTGTTTATGTTGGATAAGTGAGACTCTACTGTACATATTTACATTGCCACCACATATGCATATATATGTCCACTTCTTGGCATCCCCTCCAACAATTTTTCTGAATATTTTTTATTTATATTTGCTATTTTCATTGGTGTTAAATGCCATTTCCATAGCAACTTATGATAATTTTCTTTAACCCGTATCAATACGTTTTTCAAATGTCTCTGTCTCCAGAACTGTGACCAGAATCTGGCTACCAGTACAGTAGAGTCTCACTTATCCGACATTCGCTTATCCAACGTTCTGGATTATTCAATGCATTTTTGTAGTCAATGTTTTCAATGCATTGTGATATTTTGGTGTTAAATTAGTAAATACAGTAATTACTACATATCATTACTGTGTAATGAACTACCTTTTCTGTCAAATTTGTTTTATAACATGATGTTTTGGTGCTTAATTTGTAAAATCATAACCTAATTTGATGTTTAATAGGCTTTTCCTTAATCTCTCTTTATTATCCAACATATTCGCTAATCCAACGTTCTGCCGGCCTGTTTATGTTGGATAAGTGAGACTCTACTGTACATATTTACATTGCCACCACATATGCATATATATGTCCACTTCTTGGCATCCTCTCCAACAATTTTTCTGAATAATTTTTGTTTATATTTGCTATTTTTATTGCCGTTAAATACCATTTCCACAGCAACTTATAATAATTTTCTTTAACCCGTTTCAATAACTTTTTCAAATGTCTCTGTCTCCATAACTGTGACCAGAATCTGGCTACCAGTATTTTAAAAAAACTCTAAAATCAGGACAGTAAATAAAGAACAACACTCAGAAGACAGGGGAATTCCAGACAAGAAACAATCAGGGCCAGTTAACACTTCACAACAAAGGATTCCCCTAAGCAGGAAGCAGCCAGGCTTTCAAGCTGCTAATCAAGCTGGCCAACTGCAACATTCACACTTAGGCAGACAAGTGTTCTTTCTTCCACCCTGGACCTCACTCCACAGGTGCAGTATCGTCTCATTTATCCAAGACTCACTTATCCAAGGTTCTGGATTATCCAATGCATTTTTGTAGTCAATGTTTTCAATATATCGTGATATTTTGGTGCTAAATCCGTAAATACAGTAATTACAGCATAACATTACTGCATATTAAACTACTTTTTCTGTGAATTTTGTTGTATAACATGATGTTTTGGTGCTTAATTTGTAAAATCATAACCTAATTTGATGTTTAATGAACACGCCTATCTGTATTTTGTAATGTGTTTTATGAATACTGATGTAAGTTAATAATTTTTAACTGATTTATATTGTACTGTATAATTTTTATATGTGTGTTTTTTGTAAGCCGCCCTGAGTCCCCTGTTGGGTGAGAAGGGCGGGATATAAATATTGTAATAAATAACAAACAAATAAATAAATAAATAGGCTTTTCCTTAATCCTTCCTTATTATTCAAGATATTCGCTTATCCAAGCTTCTGCCGGCCCGTTTAGCTTGGATAAGTGAGACTCTACTGTATTTAAAAAAACCTCTAAAATCAGGACAGTACATAGAGGACAACACTCACAAGACAGGGGAATTCCAGACAAGAAACAATCAGGGCCAGTTAACACTTCCCAACAAAAGATTCCCCCAGGCAGGAAGCAGCCAGGCTTTGAACCTGCAATGCTAATCAAGCTGGCCAATTTGCAACATTCACACTTGTCTCAGGCAGACAAGAGTTCTTTCTCCCACCCTGGACATCATTCCACAGATACATAAACCACACTTGCCTAGTTTCCAAAAGATCTCGAAACGTCAGGAGAGAATGCTTCTGGAACATGACCAGACAGACCGGAAAACTCACAGCAACCCAGTGATTCTGGCCACGAAACTCTTCACAACACATGCCCTTACCTGTTGGCCGTGGTGGTGCTGTTGGCCTTCTTGGCCGGCGCTTTCTTCTGCTGGGCCTGCTTTGCCGGCGGGGCCACCTTGGCTTTCTTCTCCTCCTCCACCGCCGCCTTCACTTTGTGCTTCTCCTTCTCCTTCTCTTTCTCCTTGTCCTTCTTCTTCTTCTCTTTCTCCTTCTTCTCCTTCTTCTTCTTGGGCTTGTTCACCGGGGCCTGCGACAGGGCGGCCAGCTGCTCGTGGACGGCCTTCAGCTGGCGGGGAAGAGTCAGAGGGTCAAAGCTAAGAGGGTCAAGCGGCTCAGGACCCCACAGAGCTTGGGGTCTACAGGGTGGGCCTTTGACCACTTAAGCATTGACTAAGTCCTGTTGGAGACCTCCCAAAAATACGCAGTAAGGAAGAAACACAATAATCAGATACATGATACATTATACGTCTCAAAGGGCTAATTTGGCCCTCCATATTTAAGGTTTTCTGTCGGGATCTCTAGTGCAATTCCATGGTCAATGTCCATCAGAGTCATGCTGGAGGACCAAGAAAGAACATCTCTCTAGGAAATTTTTAGGCCTTCTACTGGTGACCATAGATTTGTGCTGGAGGACATAGCAATTCCTAGATTGTATCATTGAAGACTTTCATGGCCGGAATCCCTGGGTTGCCGTGAGTTTTCCAGGCTGTCTGGCCATGTTCCAGAAGCATTCTCTCCTGGCCTTTTGCCCACATCTATGGCAGGCATCCTCAGAGATTGTGAGTGTTGGAAACTAGGCAAATGGGGTTCATATATCTGTGGAATAATATCCATGGAGGCAAGTGTGAACGTTGCAATTGGCCACCTTGATTAGCATTGAAAAGCCTTGCAGCTTCAAAGCCTGGCTGCTTCCCGAGGGAATCCTTTGTTGGCAGGTGTTAACTGGCCCTGATTGTTTCCTGCCTCAAATTCCCGTTTTTTTTTAGTGTTCTTTATTTACTTTCCCGAGGGAATCCTTTGTTGGCAGGTGTTAACTGGCCCTGATTGTTTCCTGCCTCGAATTCCCTTTTTTAAAAATGTTCTTTATTTACTTTCCTGAGGGAATCCTTTGTTGGCAGGTGTTAACTGGCCCTGATCTTTTCCTGCCTTGAATTCCCGTTTTTTTTAAAGTGTTGTTCTTTATTTACTATACTGAGGGAATCCTTTGTTGGAAGGTGTTAACTGGCCCTGATTTTTTTCCTGCCTTGAATTCCTGTTTTTTGAGTGTTGTTCTTTATTTACTTTCCTGAGGGAATCCTTTGTTGGCAGGTATTAACTGGCCCTGATTGTTTCTTGCCTTGAATTCCCCTGTTTTTTTAGTGTTGTTCTTTATTTACTTTCCTGAGGGAATCCTTTGTTGGGAGGTGTTAACTGGCCCGGATTGTTTCCTGCCTTGAATTCCCGTTTTTTGAATGTTGTTTTTTATTTACTTTCCTGACTTTATCGTGTTTTTAAATATTGGTCAGGACAGTAAATAAAGCACATAAAGAAATAAAGAACAACACTCAGAAAACAAGGGAATTCCAGACAGGAAACAATCCGGGCCAGCTAACACTTCCCAACAAAGGATTCCCCTTCAAGCAGAATTTTTTTTATACTTGACAAATAACTTCAGTTACCGGAGATTATGGATATCTTTAATATGGTGCTTGTTGTAAGTTTTAAAATGGTTTTATTTGATATCTTAATTGGGTTTTAATCGGGATATGTTGTTTTAATTATGTATTGCTGTTCAATGTACTTGTATGAATTTTATATGTGGTACGCCGCTTTGAATCCCACCCACAGGAGAAAAGCAGGATAGAAATGAATTAATAATAATAATAATAATAATAAGCAGCCAGGTTTTGAAGCTGCAAGGCTATTCAGTACTAATCAAGCTGGCCAATTGCAACATTCACATTTGCCTCAAACAGACATGAGTTCTTTCGCCCACCCTGGACATATACAAACCCCACTTGCCTAGTTTCCAACAGACCTCACAACCTCTGAGGACGCCTGCCATAGATGTGGGCGAAACGTCAGGAGAGAATGCTTCCGGAATATGGCCACACAGCCCGAAAGACATACAACAACCCTAAGCCGAGGCACTTAATTTTACCACAAAAACCCGGGTAAACCTATTGACTCGAGTATAAACCGAGGGTGGGAAATGCAGCAGCTACTGGTAAATTTCAAAATAAAAACAGATAACGGTAAAATTACATTAATTGAGGCATCAGTAGGTTGAATATTTACAGTATTTCAAACAGCAAACTAGCTCTGTAAGTGGAAAAGTAGGGTCAACAAAAACCATATGGTATCAACAATAAAATAATAATAATAATAATAATAATAATAATAATAATAATAATAATAATAATAAACAACTTCATTTGTATCCCGCCCTATCTATCTCTCTATGGGGACTCAGGCCAGCTTCCAACTTAGTAACAGGCAAACATTCATGCCTATACAAACAATGCAGCTAGATATAGAGCTATAATTATATATACTAATTTCACATATGCATTTTCCCCTGAAACGTTTGCAAATCCTCTCAATACGTGCATTTCCCTCCTGCAATATTTGCAAGCTCTATATATCTATATTCATATCTATCTATATATGTCTATATATATTTGTGTGTACATTTTCCCCCTGTAATATTTGCAAGCCCTATATATCTATATTCATACATATCTTATATATGTGTGTGTATTTCCCCTGCAATATTTGCAAGCCCTATATACAGTAGAGTCTTACTTATCCAAGCTAAACGGGCCGGCAGAAGCTTGGATAAGCGAATATCTTGGATAATAAGGAGGGATTAAGCAAAAGCCTATTAAACATCAAATTAGGTTATGATTTTACAAATGAAGCACCAAAACTTCATGTTATACAACAAATTTGACAGAAAAAGTAGTTCAATACACAGTAATGTTATGTTGTAATTACTGTATTTATGAATTTAGCACCAAAATATCACGATATATTGAATAAATCGACTACAAACATGGCTTGGATAATCCAGAAGCTTGGATAAGCAAGGCTTGGATAAGTGAGACTCTACTGTATCTATATTCATATCTATATATGTCTACATATATTTGTGTGTGCATTTCCCCTCTGTAATATTTGCAAGCCCTATATATCTATATTAATACATATCTATCTAGACATTTCTCTATATAGGTAATTTTAAATTAATTTGCTTGTTGCAAGTTTTGAAATTGTTTTATTTGATATGTTAATTGGGTTTTTATATCGGGATATGATGTTTTAATTGATCATGTATTGCTGTCAGATGTATTTGTATGAATTTTATATGTTGTACAGCGCTTTGAATCCCACCCACAGGAGAAAAGCGGGATAAAAATGAATAAATAGTAGTAATAATAATAATAATATCTATATAGGATTTGCAGACTTGCAAACATGTGAGGGGGAAATTCATAGAAAAATAATGTATAAATATAGATTCATATACATAGGTACATGGAAATATCTAGATATCTATATGTATATAGGATTTGCAAACACCTGCAAACATATGAGGGGAAAACTCATATATAAAATTAATGTATCTAGATAGAGAGATAGGGGTTGCAAAGGCTTGCCTACAAATCAGATAATATTTCAGGGGGAAAATGCTTTCATAAGATTAATGAATATATACATATATATATCCTGACTTGCAAGGGCTTCTCTCCCTCTCCTTTCCCTTTTCAAAACATTCCCTTGGTTAAAAGCAAGGGAGGCTTTGGAAAAGAAAACACACTGTTAAGGGAGGGGAAGAGGAAAGAGAAATATATCACATAGTGCAAGTAATGGCTTCCAGGTTCCGATGCCCGGCTTGACCCCATTATAAGCCAAGGGAGGCTTTCTCAGCCCCAAAAGACTGAAAAACTCGGCTTATCTTCGCATATATACAGTAAATGAAGAAGCCACCTAGTTCTAAAAGGCCTCTCAGGAGAGGTAGAGGCTCAGCCCTGTCTCAGGCTCTTGGGAAGAGACCCCGCCCCCACCCCTAGCCCCGCCCTTTAGTTATAAAAGGCCTCTCAGGAGAAATATAGAGGCTCAGTCCTGTCTCGTGCTCTTGGAAGGAGGCCCCACCCCTAGCCCCGCCCTTTAGTTCTAAAAGCCCTCTCAGGGGAGGTATAGAGGCTCAGCCCTGTCTCGCGCTCTTGGGAAGAGGCCCCGCCCCCACCCCTAGCCCCGCCCTTTAGTCCTAAAAGGCCTCTCAGGAGAGGTATAGAGGCTCAGCCCTGTCTCGCGCTCTTAGGAATAGGCCCCGCCCCCACCCCAGCCCCACCCTTTAGCCCTAAAAGGCTTCTCAGGAGAGGTATAGAGGCTCAGCCCTGTCTCGCGCTCTTAGGAATAGGCCCCGCCCCCACCCCAGCCCCACCCTTTAGCCCTAAAAGGCTTCTCAGGAGAGGTATAGAGGCTCAGCCCTGTCTCAGGCTCTTGGGAAGAGGCCCCGCCCCCACGCCTAGCCCCACCCTTTAGCCCTAAAAGGCCTCTCAGGGGAGGTATAGAGGCTCAGCCCTGTCTCGGGCTCTTGAGAATAGGCCCCGCCCCCACCCCTAGCCCCATCCTTTAGTCCTAAAAGGCCTCTCAGGGGACATATAGAGGCTCAGCCCTGTCTCGTGCTCTGGGGAGGCCCCGCCCCCTTCCCTAGCTCCGCCCTCTGTGTCCCAGCAAGTGTCTCAGGAGAGGTATAGAGGCTCAGCCCTATCTCAGGCTCTTGGGAAGAGGCCCCGCCCCCACGCCTAGCCCCACCCTTTAGCCCTAAAAGGCTTCTCAGGAGAGGTATAGAGGCTCAGCCCTGTCTCAGGCTCTTGGGAAGAGGCCCCGCCCCCACACCTAGCCCCACCCTTTAGCCCTAAAAGGCCTCTCAGGAGAGGTATAGAGGCTCAGCCTGGTCTCGGGCTCTTGAGAATAGGCCCCGCCCCCACCCCTAGCCCCATCCTTTAGTCCTAAAAGGCCTCTCAGGGGACATATAGAGGCTCAGCCCTGTCTCGTGCTCTGGGGAGGCCCCGCCCCCTTCCCTAGCTCTGCCCTCTGTGTCCCAGCAAGTGTCTCAGGAGAGGTATAGAGGCTCAGCCCTATCTCAGGCTCTTGGGAAGAAGCCACGCCCACTCCTCTAGCTCCACCCCCTGTGTCCTAATAGGTGCCATCACCGCCCCCCCCCCCCCCGGATCACTGCAGCACCCACATTGGGAGTCACTGATATAGCACTAGCAACCGCCCTCCCTTCCTTACAATACGAGAATGCTTATGGAACATGGTCATACAGCAGGGAAAACTCACAGCAACCCTAACATAATCCAGTTCAAAGCCGATAATCTGGATTTTATATTTTATAGATGGCAGTGTAGATGGGGCCCAGGTCCTCCAATGCAACTCTATTATGCTGGGACCAGAAGCGAGGCGATTCAATAGTCCCGTTTGTGGTTTTGTCTCACTCCGGTCTGCCCCGTAACATGTCCCTGCAGAGACCGGAAATTTCTTGCACCCTGTTTTTCCTCCCCCAAGAGCCCTGCGACTACAGAAACTTGTCACATACAAAAGGTAATCATCAAAAGAGAAACGGAAAAAAGGAAAAAAATGAAAAGAAACAAATACATTCCATCCATTCCAGTCTCGGGAGTCATTGACCTTGTAGCACTGCCTCACTGACCGGGAACAGTCCTGTGTGAACAAGAAGACAGGCAGGGAAGCAAATAGTGCATCCACACTGCGGTTCCAGGCGGGTCGGGGAGGGAGAAGGGGCAGGGAATCTGGGGGACCCCCACTATTTGATCCCTTTGCAGACACACTACGTTTCAGGGCACTACGATGCAGCCACATGCACAATAGCAACACCAGAGGCACTCCAAGTGGGTAGCTACTAGTCAAAGGACATTGAGAATAATACCAAGTTTTTAACTTCGTTTATGTTTTTAAATACTGTATATACTCGAGTATAAGCCTAGTTTTTCAGCCCTCTTTTTATGACTGAAAAAGCCCTCCTCGGCTTATACTCGGGTGAGGGTCCTGGTTGGCTTATATTTCAGTCAGCTTATACTCGAGAATATATGGTACATTTATTATTTTTCTCTATTATTATTGATATTATTACATTTATTATTTTTCTCTATTATTGTTGGTATTGTTACATTTATAATTTTACTCTATTAATTATTATTAATACATTTATTATTTTTCTCTATTATTGTTGGTATTGTTACATTTATAATTTTACTCTATTAATTATTATTAATACATTTATTATTTCACTCTGATATTATTTTATTGTGACACAGCAAACTCTTGTCTGTTTGAGGCAAGTGTGAATGTTGCAATTAATCACCTTGACTAGCATTGAAAAGCCTTGAAGCTTGAAGGCCCTGGTTGATTCCTGCCTGGGGGAATCTTTTGTTGGGAGGTGTACAGCTTGGAAAACTCCACAGCAACCCATGAAAGCCTTTGACAACACGGTGAGGGTTATATGACCCTCCAAGGTTTCAGATGGGGAAAGTATTATTATTATTATTATCATTATTATTATTACCACCGTATATACTCGAGTATAAGCCGACCCGAATATAAGCCGAGGCACCTAATTTTACCACAAAGACTGGGAAAACGTATTGACTCGAGTATAAGACAAGGGTGGGAAATGCAGCAGTTACGGGTCAATTTCAAAAATAAAAATAGATATTAATAAAATTGCATTATATGAGGCATCAGTAAAGGTAAAGGTTTTCCCCTGACGTTAAGTCCAGTCTTGTTCGACTCTGCGGGTTGGTGCTCATCTCCATTTCTAAGCCGAAGAGCCAGTGTTGTCCACAGACATCTCCAAGGTCATGTGGCCGGCATGACTGCATGGAGCGCCGTTACCTTCCCGCCGGAGCGGTACCTATTGATCTACTCACATTTGCATTTATTTGTACTGCTAGGTTGGCAGGAGCTGGGGCTAACAGCGGGCGCTCATTCCGCTCCCGCGATTTGAACCTGGGACCTTTCGTTCCGCAAGTTCAGCAGCTCAGTGCTTTAACACACTGTGCCACCAGAGGCATCAGTAGGTTAAATGTTTTTGAATATTTATATAAAACTGTAATTTAAGATAATAATAAGATTTTAATAAGATAACTGTCCAACTCTGATTACCTATATACTCAAGTATAAGCTGACCTGAATAGAAGCCGACCAGGACCCTTACTCGAGTATAAGCCATGGGGAGCTTTTTCAGCCCTAAAAAAGGGCTGAAAAACTAGGCTTATACTCGAGTATATACAGTATGTTGTTGTAATTATTGTTGTAATCATCATCATCCCACTGTTATCTCAACTGAGACGCAAAGTGGCTAATGCATCGCCCTAACCTTCCACTTTGCAAATCCTAGATTAGTAAAACACTGACTGGGCTCCTCGGTGAGGGAATTAATTATGTATACGTTGTTAAGGTTTTTATAATGTTATTAATGGATCTGTTTATATTGTTTTGTTTCTATGATTGCACTTTGGGGATTAAATTTTGCCAATTTTTGTAAGCCGCCCTGAGTCCCCTCGGGTGAGAAGGGCGGGGTATAAATGTTGTAAAAAAATAAATAAATCATTTTTGATAGGCTTGGTCTTATAGACCCTCCTCCAGGTTCAGGAGAAGGACGAACCGACGCCTGAAGTGGAGCAAAGGCCGACGGGAGAGCAAAGAGGAGGCTCTCACCTGCTCCTGGAGTTCGGCTAGGCGGGTGGCCCGCTCCTCTTCCGAGTCCGAACTGTCCGAATCCGAGGAGCTCTCTTCGCTGCTGTGGCTGCTCTCCATGCTTTTGCTCACAACCGGCGCCGCTGGAGGCGGAGGAGGCGGGGGCTCTGCCGGCTCATCCGGCATCTTGGCAAACCTCATCTCGAAGACGTCCTGCGGGGAGAACACAATATGGAACGGGTTATAAAGAGACAGGCAAGAGACACAGCACTCAAAACACCTTTTGCATATGGGATGGGTGACACCTGGCTTGAAAACAGCCCACGGGAAAGGGATCTCAGAGTGGCAACTAAAAGGACACTTCTGAAACTCTGCTATATATGTGTGTGTTTTGTGCACTGGCATATCTTTGTCCCTATATAATAACAACTAAACACAGCTGTCTATTCTAAACAATATCTGAAAAATGTGCACCACGATAAAGGATCAAACCATAGAACATAATATGTATATTAGAGCATCATATACATAATTATGTTAACAATAATACAAATAATAATAAGATTTATAGACTGCAATCATCCAGATTTAAATGTTACACAGAGCAGTTTTCAATATAAAAACATATATCAGACATATATCAACAAGACTCCCAACTAAAGTTTGTTAGCGACACAGTATGTGTACATCCAGTCTCTCCAAATGCATGTAATATGTTGTAAAACTCAATATATCAGTGTGCAAATCAATTGGCTCAAACTTGGCTTGGAGTCAAAACAAATCAAAGTCTCTGTAGTCTTGGAGCAGTTCTGTAGGACTCCTCTAGATGTAAATGCAGTCAGTAGGCTGTAGCTTCAGTTTGTTGACAATAAATGGTCAAATAGATGTTATTTTAGAGTAGCTGGCTGTGAGCCGAAGTAAGCTGTTTACAAGCTGTTTACATAAGCCATTTACTACTGGTTCCCAGGTTTACTCCAGTTTCAGTTAACCCTTCATCTGGTAAGCGGCAATATTTTGAATATCTGTATTGTTGGCTCAGCTTCAAGTTTTCTTAAAGAGATAAAAGGAAAATGGTCTAATATAGTGCTCTTCATAAGATATCACATATTATTTATATAGACCATTATTATGTATATGATGCTCTAACATACATATTGTGTTCTATGGTTTGAACCTTTATCGTGATATCTTTGTCCCTAACAGTTCGAAGACATATCTAGGTCTGTCAGTTTAACAACTGAGAAACCTAGTTGCCTTGCATGAATGCCATTTTCCCAAAAGGTTGTGGTATCATTTTCCAAAAACAAGGCCATGCCTTTCCAAAGACTGTAACATCTCCAAAAGGTTATGGAGATTTCCATTTTCCAAAAAAATCTGTTGCATTCATGGCTGAACGTCTCTCTGTCGAGAGATCGGATTGTGCCTTCCTCTATAGATGGCCCTCTTTGGGGGACCCCTTACGGTTCTATATTCTAGAATATATCTATATCTTACTGTGTTTTATTTTATTTTATTTGTATATTGTTCAATGTATTTATGCTTTTGTTTTTGTAAATTGTGCTAGTTGGGCCTTGCCCCATGTGAGCCGCCCCGAGTCCCCGTGGGGAGATGGTGGTGGGGTATAAATAAAGTTTTATTATTATTATTATTATTATTATTATTACAGTAGAGTCTCACTTATCCAAGCCTCGCTTATCCAAGTTTCTGGATTCTCCAAGCCATTTTTGTAGTCAATGTTTTCAATATATCGTGATATTTTGGTGCTAAATTCATAACTATAGTAATTACAACATAACATTACTGCGTATTGAACTGCTTTTTCTGTCAAATTTGTTGTATAACATGATGTTTTGGTGCTTACACAAAGATTATAGCAACCAGACGGATTGATATTCTATATTATATAATATTACATATAATATAATACTAATAGTATAATATACTGGTAGTGTATCATATGTATTGTGTATATATAGTACAATATAATTATATATATATATATAATAATTTTATAATATACAATAATATACAATGACATATTTTATATACACAAAATAACAATATTATAATGTAATACAATATACAGTAGAGTCTCACTTATCCAACATTCACTTATCCAATGTTCTGGATTATCCAACGCATTTTTGTAGTCAATGTTTTCAATACATCATGATATTTTGGTGCTAAATTAATAAATACAGTAATTACTACGTAGCATTACTGCGTACTGAACTACTTTTTCTGTCAAATTTGTTGTATAACATGATGTTTTGGTGCTTAATTGGAAAATCATAACCTAATTTGATGTTTAATAGGCTTTTCCTTAATCCCTCCTTATTATCCAACATATTCGCTTATCAAACATTCTGCCGGCCCGTTTATGTTGGATAAGTGAGACTCTACTGTACAACTTACGACTTTAGGGAGTACAATTATACCTAAAGACTATGAACTATTGATTAAGAGTGATACTCAACACACAGAGAACTACATCCTATCTATAACTGAATTTTAATAAGAAATGTGCATGTATAGTGAATTAATACAATATGCTTGTGAGTAAATAAAATATGTTATTTTTCAAATAAGATTTTTTTTTTATCTCCGAGTGCATATTTTAAACTAAGAGGTTTCAAGGGAGTGTATATCTTTTGGGCAACTGCAATTTCAACTTCACAGTAACACCTATCCACTGCTATCCAAATACATATATGTAGTGGCATGTCTTTGTCCTTGGCAGTTCAAAGACATGATTCTTCAGTTTAACAACTGAATTACACGTGTGCCATTACATAAATGCTCATGAATATGAGGCTGACTTCTAACAAGGTCATGCTTTTCTTAACTAGCGGTTTTCAAAAGGTGGTCTCCATGTGTTCACAGAGATTCACATTTGCCAAACGGATATGAATGGCATAAGCACTTTGCTTTGTTTTAAACTTTGTATATTGTATTTTATGACTGTTTTAACGTTTTAGTTTATTGTATATCAGTGTAACGGCATCAATTGCCACTTGTAAGCCGCCCTGAGTCCCCTTGGGTGAGAAGGGTGAGGTATAAATAATTGAAATAAATAAATAAATAAATAAATATGACATCATTTTTTCCTTTTCAATAAGGTTATGATTGCCATTTATTTCCAAAGGGATATGTGCCGAGAGACTGGGTGCAGTTGTTTCCAATACATAAAGGGGTTGGACTGGATAGCCCTTGGGGCTCTTCCAAATCTAGGATTCTATGACTTCTCCCCCAAATCGGTTTCCTTTCAAGTCTGTGCTTCACCATCCACATGATCCACTGGCCCTGAGTCTTTGGGATTTATAGATATAGGTTTTTTTGGAAAATGGAAATAAAAGGGCTAGGCATCACTTCTTAGCCTGCGTAACAATTCAACCCATTGCTTCTGTGGTCTGCAAATTAAACATATATGTGCCAGGGTACACAGGACCCAGGCACTGTCAAAAAGTTGAAAATCCCTGATTCCCTTAAGCTGGCAAATAGCATTTTGGCCATGGATGATGGTAAAAAACACTTTCAAATGCAATGGGAAGCTAAAAGACATCCAAAAGTGATTCACAAGGGCCTTGGGAAGCCTTGGGACAAGCAAGACAAGAGAGGGAATCCCTTGCCAAATGAATGAAATCTGCCAGCGTCAAAAGAGCGAGGGGAAGCCTGGAAGGTTTTGGCTACGAGCCCCATTTACCTGAAGCTTCCTCGCCATGGCCACGACTTCATGGTCGGGTGGGTTGTACTTGTAACAATTAGAGAACATTAACCGAATATCTGCCGCAAAACCCTGGGCGTCTTGATATTCTCGGCTGTCCATTTTTTTCTGCAAACACAGGAAGCCAGAAAAAGTGGGGAGGGAAAAGGGAGGAAGGGCAGGGAGACGGGGAAGGGGAGGAAAGCCATAAGCAACATGCGTTCAGAGATGAAATGGGCAACATGAAAAAGCTGGTTCTTTTTAAGATTTTTTTTTTTTAAATGCAAGCGGGTAAAAAAGTTGTAAAAGATCACAAATGGACCATAAAGGCCTTTGCGACTGACAGAAAAATCAGTCATGGAATTGTCCTAGCGATGGGGAAAGTATTATTGTTTGCTCACAAAAATATTGGGAGCCACCGGTGGCACAGCGTGTTAAAGTGCTGAGCTGCTGAACTTGCAGACCGAAAAGTCGCAGGTTCGAATCCGGGCAGCGGAGTGAGCACTCGCTAGCTTCTGCCAACCTAGCAGTTCGAAAACATGCAAATGTAAGCAGATCAATAGGTACTGCTCTGGCAGACAGGAAACAATCAGGGCCAGCTAACAACTCCATAGAAAGGATTCCCCCAGGCTGGAAGCAGCCAGACCTTGAAGCTAAATTCCGTGCTAATCTAGCTGGCCAACTGCAACATTCACACTTGTCTCAAGCAGACAAGAGTTCTTTCTCCCAACCTGGACATCATTCCACAGATACAGCAGAGTCTCACTTATCCAAGCCTCGCTTATCCAAGCTTCTGGATTCTCCAAGGCATTTTTGTAGTCAATGTTTTCAATATATCGTGATATTTTGGTGCTAAATTCGTAAATGCAGTAACTACAACATAACATTACTGCATATTGAACTACCTTTTCTGTCAAATTTGTTGTATAACATGATGTTTTGGTGCTTAATTTGTAAAATTCTAACCTAATTTGATGTTTAATAGGCTTTTCCTTAATCCCTCCTTATTAACCAAGATATTCGCTTATCCAAGCTTCTGCCAGCCTGTTTAGCTTGGATAAGTGAGACTCTACTGTATATAAACCCCACTGGCCTAGTTTCCAACAGACCTCACAACCTCTGAGGATGCCTGCCATAGATGTGGGCGAAACGTCAGGAGAGAATGCTTCTGGCATATGGCAAGATAGCTCAGAAAACTCACAGCAACCCAGTGATTCCTGCCATGAAAGCCCTTGACAACACTTCTGCACATTACAGTAGTCTCACTTATCCAACATTCAGGATTATCCAACGCATTTTTGTAGTCAATGTTTTCAATATATCATGATATTTTGGTGCTAAATTCGTAAATACAGTAATTACTACATAGCATTACTGCATATTGAACTACTTTTTCTGTAAAATTTGTTGTATAACATGATGTTTTGGTGCTTAATTTGTAAAATCATAACCTAATTTGATGTTTAATAGGCTTTTCCTTAATCTCTCCTTATTATCCAACATATTCGCTTATCCAACGTTCTGTCAGCCCGTTTACATTGGATAAGTGAGACTCTACTGTATATTTAGAACCAAGATCAATATTCTTGGGATCTGTTCTGTCTAATTTACATCCCAATAACCATGGAGCAATGGATTCCACCTATATATTAGGAAGAGAGTGGCATGTTTTCCCTGGAGTTGCCTTCTCTAGAGGTTTTTAGGCAGAGGCTGTATGATCATCTATTGGGTGGGATCAGATGGTGTCTTCCTGCCTGGCGGAAGGGGTTAGACTCTGTGGCCTGTGTGATCTCTTCCAAAGCTATGATTCTAAACCCCTAAAACCAGCAGATGTGGGTAAGCTGACTGCACAATAGAAGGAGAGAAGGGGGTAGGAACGTACTTTCACAGTACTGAGATCCATCGGGTGCTTGATGATATCGTGGTAGTCGTGGAGCTCCAGGGCCTCGGCGTCAACCGGCTTGTAGAAGGGCCAGGCGTACGCCGCGTGCTTCTTGGAGAGCATCTCCTTCAGGATACTGTCGCAGTATTTGAGGTGCTCCGAGAGCTTGCCCTTCTTGCCGGCGTGTTGCGGGATCTCCCCGTCTTCCAGGTCCTTCTTGGGGGGCTTGATGGGCCGGCCGCCGCTCTCCCGCCGGGCCACCACTTTGGCCTGCTTGGCGTCCAAGAGCGGCGTGGGCGACTCGCTCCGGCTGGCCGTGATGGCCGACGTGGTGGGCGTAGTGGTGTCCGCTTTCCGCTTCACCCCCTTTTTCTGAAAGTCAAATGAAACAGGGACTGTTGGCTTTGTGTGTGTGTGTATGTGTCTCACATTTTATCTATTTATTTATTTATTAGCGACATTTGTATCCCGCCCTTCTCACCCCAAAGGGGACTCAGGGCAGCTTGCAAGTTATATGTACTGTATATACTCGAGTATAAGCCTAGTTTTTCAGCCCTTTTTTAAAGACTGAAAAAGCCCCCCTCGGCTTACCGTGTTTCCCTGAAAATAAGACAGTGTCTTATATTATTTTTTGCTCCCAAAGATGTGCTAGGTCTTATTTTCAGGAGATGTCTTATTTTTCCATGAAGAAGAATTCACATTTATTGTTGAACAAAAAAAATGAACATTTATTATATACTGTACAGTAGTTGTCATCACAAACCAGCATAACCAGACAAATTGGTTATAACCAAACCAAACATACTGTGACTCCTGTCAAGAATTTCTTGTTACTACCATTATTTTCATGTATGTACTGGTATGTACATTTACTGATCCTGCATGCTCTGGTGTTTGTTTGGCAGGCGCTGGGCATGCTTCCAAACAAAAACTTTGCTAGGTCTTACTTTCGGGGGAGGCCTTATATTTAGCAATTCAGCAAACCCTCTACTAGGTCTTATTTTTTGGGGATGTCTTATTTTCAGGGAAACAGGGTATACTCGGGTGAGGGTCCTGGTTGGCTTATATTTGGGTCAGCTTATAGTCGAGAATATATGGTATATTTATTATTTTTCTCTATTATTCTTGGTATTATTACATTTATTATTTTTCTCTATTATTGTTGCTACTATTACATTTATTTTACTCTATTATTATTATTAATAATAATATTAATAATAATAATAATTTTATTTTTGTACCCCGCCACCATCTCCCCAGAGGGACTCGGGGCGGCTTACTGATATAAAACCAACATACAATAATATCAAATACAAAAACACACAAATAAATTTAAAAGGCATTAAAAAATCAAAATCATTATAAAACACTTGAGAAACAACAATAAAAACATAAAATGAGCTGGGCAAAGTGCACTGAGTGGAACTTGTGAACAAGAGGGAAGTTAAGGTGCTACAAGGTCATGGGAAGAGCCTTAGACTGGGGTGAACACTGAGGCTATGTCAAGGAGTTAACCAACAGGTACAACTGGTCAGAAGAACCCGCTAGTACCAGGGTTTAGTATACATCTATATATATAAAAGAGTGATGGTATCACGGCGACCCACAAAACAACAAAACTACAGGCCCCCCAACCTCGAAATTTGACAATACAACCCATCATCCACGCCTCTAGGTTGATACAACAAAAAGAAAAGAAAAATAATGTTCTAATTAGAGAGAGAGAGGAATAATTGCTTTTATCCAATTGCTGCCAGTTAGAAGGCTAAGCTCCTCCAACTTGGTCTCCTAGCAACCCAATAGAAAATAATAAAAAACAGTAAAAATTAATACAATAAAATACTATAATAACAGAAAATAACTAAAAATAATACAAGAAAACAATAAAATATAATAAATAAAAATATAACTTACAATAAAATTAATAAAAAAATTGCAAATAACGTCAAATAAAAATTACACAACAATTTTTAACCAATACCACCACCACTTTGCCACAGCAACGCGTGGCCGGGCACAGCTAGTAAATACTATTTATTATTTCACTCTGATCTTATTATTATTGCATTTATTATTTTACTCTATTTATTATTACTTGTATTATTTTCCTGTATTTATTATTATTATTACTTGTATTATTTTACTCTATTATTATTAAAAGGATACATAAGCACATTTACATTGAAGAAGATGAACATTGAAGAATGATTGGATCAGAGTTGGACAGTCTTATCTTAAATTAGAGCTTTATGTAAATATTCAGAAACATTTAACCTACTGATGCCTCAATTCATGTAATTTTATTGGTATCTATTTTTATTTCTGAAATTAATAGAATAATAGAGAAAAATAATAAATGTACCATATATTCTCAAGTACAAACTGACCCAAATATAAGCCAACCAGGACCCTCACTCAAGTATTAGCCAAGGGGGGCTTTTTCAGTCTTAAAAAAATGGCTGAAAAACTAGGCTTATACTTGAGTATATCTATATATATAAAAAAGTGATGGAATCCCGGCGACCAACAAAACAACAAAACTAAAGGCCCCTCAACCTTGAAAATTGACAGCACAACCCCTCATCCATGCCTCTAGGTTGATACAAGAAAAAGAAAAGAAAAATAAAGTCCTAATTAGAGGGAGAGGAATAATTGTTTTTATCCAGTTGCTGCCAGTTAGAAGGCTAAGCTCTGCCCACTTGGTCTCCTACCAACCAACTCAGCCCAGGGGACAGGCAGAGTTAGGCCTCACTTAGGCCTCTTCCACACTGCCTATAAAATACATAGACCCCCCCTCTACCCTCACCACTTTCACAGTACACAAACAACCAAATGCATACTAAACATAAAGACAACCATACAATAGACATTCAATACTACCACTACCTCAACAATTTCTCACCAACACCACCAGACAATGCCACAGCAACGCGTGGCCGGGCACAGCTAGTACAGTATATTTCGGAATGGTGAATTGTGCAGGTAAGGAGAGAAGAGGCTTACCTTGACAATGGGTGGCGTAGGAGGGACGACCGGCATGATGGGAGCGGCGGGAGGAGGGGGAGGCGGTGGTGGCGGGGGGACGGTGGCCGGGGGAGTGGCGATGGGGGCAATGGTTGGGGTGATGGTTGGCATGGGCGTCACAGCGATGACCGGCGTCTGCGAGACGGAGGGCGGGACGTTCTGGAAGGGGGCAGGCGGAGACACTGAAGAGACGGCCGTGGTTGCCGGATGCTGGGCTCCTGTTTTCAAAGAAGACAGATAAAAGATTAAGCTCACAGCCACCACATAGAATCCTTTATTTACTACATTTATATGCCACCCTTCTCACCCCAAAGGGGACTCAGAGCAGCTTAGAAATTCCATTTACATACAATACATTATATTATTAGCATAGTACAATAGGTAAAGGGTAAAGGTTTCCCCTGACGTTAAGTCCAGTCATGTCTGACTCTGGGGGTTGGTGCTCATCTCCATTTCTAAGCCGAAGAGCTGGCGTTGTCCGTAGACACCTCCAAGGTCATAGGCATGACTGCATGGAGCGCCGTTACCTTCCCGCCGGAGCGGTACCTATAGATCTACTCACATTTGCATGTTTTCAAACTGCTAGGTTGCCAGGAGCTGGAGCTAACAGCGGGCGCTCAAGCCGCTCCCGGGATTTGAACCTGGGACCGTTTGGTATGTAAGTTCAGCAGCTCAGTGCTTTAACGCACTTCGCCACCGGGGCTCCTTATAGTATAATACTAGCATTAAATTACTATATTGTACTATAGCATTACATTGTAATATTATTAGTAATATTACATTTAATATATAATATATAATTAATCTTATTAAACAAGCTGAAACTGAGTCTGCTTAGCCAGGAAGACTACTTCTTGCTCTTGAATTTGTTCAAAGGCAAAAACAGTTGTAGCCTCTTCACCATGCAAAGCCTTTATGAAAGGAAGAGCTTCTTCCATGAAAACAATGCTCACACCAATGACAGGCATCATACATTTATCAATGGACTAGCTGTGCCTGACCACGCGTTGCTGTGGCAAAGTGGTGGTGGTATTGGTTAAAAATTGTTGTGTAATTTTTATTTGATGTTATTTGTATTTTTTTATTAATTTTATTTATTGTAAGTTATCTTTTTATTTATTATATTTTATTATTTTCTTGTATTATTTTTAGTTATTTTCTGTTATAGTATTTTATTGTATTAATTTTTTAGTGTCTTTAATTATTTTTTAGTGTTTTTATTATTTTTTATTGGGTTGCTAGGAGACCAAGTTGGAGGAGCTTAGCCTTCTAACTGGCAGCAATTGGATAAAAGCAATTATTCCTCTCTCTAATTAGGACTTTATATTTCTTTTCTTTTTGTTGTATCAACCTAGAGCTGTTGATGATGGGTTGTGTTGTCAAATTTCGAGGTTGGGGGGCCTGTAGTTTTGTTGTTTTGTGGGTCGCCATGATGCCATCACTCTTTTATAATATATAGATTGTATTATTATCAGTATATTGTCCAAACAGTCCAACCCCATTCTGCCAAGAAGCAGGAAAAGCGCATTCAAAGCATCCCAATAGATGACCATCCAGCCTGTTTCAAAGCTAAGGACTTGGCTTATACTCGAGTATATACAGTAATTTAGCCCAAAAAAAGGAGTATTCAATTCAAGTAAAAAATGTAATCAAATCCACAATAATCAGAAACTGCAAAATATAGCTGGCTGACTGTGATGGCTTTTGGGAGCTCTAAGTTAGAATGGCTTCAGAATCAGTGAAAAAGAAAAAGATCCCCCAAAGCATGCGTTGAATCCAGCTACATGCGTGACCTGCGTTATGTGCCGTGGTGGCTGCCTTGCGGGCTTTGCCTTTCGGTACCGGAGGTAGTAACTCAACTTCTTCTTGCGGCATCTGTGCCACTTTCTGCAGGAAGATCTTCTCCAACGCCTGGGCCATGAGGACGATGTCGTCCGTTGGCTGGAAAGAAAGAAAAAAGAGGCAGGGTGTAAATTCATATTTTACGGTATATCAAAACAGGACTATTATTATGTTGTTGAATGCTTTCAGGGCCAGAATCAATGGGTTGCTGTGAGTTTTCCAGGCTATATAGCCATGTTCCAGAAGCATTCTCTCCTGACGTTTTGCCCACATCTAAGGCAGGCATCCCCAGAGGTTGGAAACTAGGCAAGTGGGGCACATATACCTGTGGAAAGTCTAGGTTGGGAGAAAGAACGTCTTGTGTCGTTGTTTGAATGTTAGGGTGAACTCATACAGTAGAGTCTCACTTATCCAACATAAACGGGCCGGCAGAACATTGGATAAGCGAAAAAGTTGGATAATAAGGAGGGATTAAGAAAAAAGCCTATTAAACATAAAATTACATTATGATTTTACAAATTCAGCATCAAAACATCATGTTTTACAAGAAATTGACAGAAAAAGCAGTTCAATAAGGTATGTAGTAATTACTGTATTTACAAATTTAGCACCAAAACATTGCAACATTTACTAAAAAAAACATTGACTACTAAAAGGCAGACTGCCTTGGATAATAAAGAAACTTGGATAAGTGAAGCTTAGATAAATGAGACTCTACTGTATATTTAATTTTTTAAATGAATAGAAAGTTTAGACTGAAAATAGTGGATAACATGTAGAAACAGCAAGTCTATATGTTTTAAGTTACTGATAATAATATGTACCCAATGTCAGAATTAATTGGTTGATTGACTAACGTAGATGTAAACGTATACATCAAAATTATTGTTACTTGACTGTATTTTCCATGATTTGTTGTTCTGTTATGTACCATAACTTTAATAAACTGTTTACCCCAAAAAATTATTTATTTATTTACAGTATTTATATAAAGAAAATAGTAAAAAAGTAAAAAAAAAGTAATGAAATGTGTTTAGATCTGTATTCAAATGGCACCTTGTGCAAAATAAGTATAACATATGTTACCATTCACTCAAATTCAAGACATTTTCAAAGCAAAATCCAAGCAAACTATTCCTAACTAGAATTATTGGTTACTATGTTTTAGGAAAAGCAGCCTCACTGTTTCCTGCCTGGGGGAATCCTTTGTTGGAAGGTGTTAACTGCCCCTGCTTGTATTTAAAAAAAACTCTAAAACCAGGACAGTAAATAAAGAACAACAATCAGAATACAGGGGAATTCCAGACAGGAAATGATCGAGGCTAGCTAACACCTCCCAACCAAGGATTCCCACAGGCAGGAAGCAGCCAGGATTTGAAGCTGCCAGGCTATTCAATGCTAGTCAAGGTGGCCAACTGCAACATTCACACTTGCCTCAGGCAGACAAGAGTTCTTTCTCCCACCCTGAACATTCCACAGATATATAAACCCCACTTGCCTAGTTTCCAAGAGATCTCACAACCTCTGAGGATACCTGTCGTAAATGTGGGCAAAACGTCAGGAGAGAATGCTTCTGGAACATGGCCAACCAGCCTGGAAAACTCACAGCAACCCAGGACTATGATCTTTCTGAGAAAACGCCAGAATAGAATCTGAACTGGAGCCCATAAGCCAGTTTCAGTGTTCAATTATTTCTTTGATCAATACTGGGCTCTAACCATTAATTCAATATTATTCGGAGACTCTTGGACTTTGCTTTTTAAAGAAACCATAGCATTTGAATTCCTGTTGCATGTAAAACATGCTGGAAGTACGAACCAGAATTGATTTCACTTGAGAACATATTTAAGAATATAATAATATATAATACTAATATTATCCTACACTAATAAAAAAGTATATTGTATATACGTATAATATTGATAATACTATAAGGGAATACAGAATAATAATAATAATAATACACTATAATTGTATATTATATATTACATGTAATATTACTATAAATACTGTAAATAAATAAATAGCATCTCTTTTATGAAGCATATTATCTCCCATCTCCAACTACAAATTAGAAGTACAGACCAGATAAAAAAAGTTAAATCTTTCCCAAAATAAAATCTCTTTAACTGACAAAGGCACCATCAAAGAGCTCATGGGAGTTTTTGGTAGAATAACCTATCCAGCCCTCAAAGTTAAGGCTTGCAATGCTGTACAGTGCTTAGGTCTTTACCTTGTTATAAATGTAACAGTTTGTAAACATGGTGTTGAAATCCTGCATACATTCACTGGCGCTCCAGTAATAGTTGTGCTCTAGCCGCTTCTTGATCGTCCCCATGTCCATTGGGTTTTTAATGATTTTGTGATAGTCCTGGCAGAAGAAAAAGAATCACACAGTATTTCAATTGTTGGTATACACAAATTAACAGTCAAAATTGTTTTTGTTTTTTTCGTGTCAGGAGCAACCAGAGTTGCTTCTGGAGTGAGAGAATTGGCTGTCCGCAAGGACGTTGCCCAGGGGACGCCTGGATGTTTTTTACTCTCCTTGTGGGAGGCTTCTCTCATGTCCCTGCATGGAGCTGGAGCTGAAAGAGGGATTCGAACCTAGCAGCTTTCAGGTCAGCAACCCAACCTTCAAGTCACAAGGCTTTTATCCCCTTGGCCACCGGAGCCAAAATTGTGTGAGAATCCTCCACTCCGGTGAGCATCCTGGCTGCTGCTCGTTGGACCAATTGAAGCTTTTGAACAGTCTTCATATGCAACCCCCATGTAGACAGCGCTGCAGTAGTCTTTACGAGATGTAACCAGAGCGTGGCCAGTTGCATCTGAATCAGAACTTGTTCATTTGTTTTATATACTACAAAAAAGAAGGATACTCACAGGTAAGTTGAGCTTAATGGCGTCAACTGGTTGGTAGAAGGGCCAGGCAAACTGGTGCTTCCACAGCGTCTTCACCACGACGTTCTGCATGTATTGGAGCTGGTTGGTCTTCCGTCCGGGCTTGGCCGGGTTGGTCACCTCAGGGGGCGGTGGGTTGGCAGGGCCCTGAGGGGCCTGGGTGGCCGAGGCGACGGCAGACATGTCCCCCTCTGCCTCTTGGTCTCACTTCTGCTCAAGGTGAGGAGGAGGGCAGCAGGAGCAGCAGCAGGGAAAGAGAAACGGGCCACGGTTGTTCTTTACAAGCCCCAGACGAGAATGGCATCCCATTTCCAGAGACCAGCCATAAAGCCTGGAAGAAAAAGGAAGAGAACTCATTTTGGGGACAAACTCCAACGTGAACACCTTTGCATTTTCTTAATAATAATTTAATAATAATAATTTTATTCTTTTTTTTAACACATTTATTTATGATTATAGTGATATAATAAAAGGAGAGAGTCCCATGTGATCATAGAAAACAAAGAGAAAAGAAAAAAAAAACAGGAAAAAAACAAAAAACCCTGATACTCCACAACCCTCCCTCCTCCCTCTAAATTACCTTCCAGTTCCCCTGCTCTACCTTTTAATTCTTAATTTCCCCAATTCTTTCCCTAGCATTTTTCTAATAACCTAAGAGTATCTTCTCTTAAACAACATCTTCCTCTATATTTCCAGGTTTCTTTTTTCTTTTAGATATTTACTTAGTTTGTCCCAATCTGTTTTTATGTCCATTTTTTCTGAGATTATCTTCGTTAATGTGTCCATGTTTTGTATGTTCATCACTTTCAAAATCCATTGTTCTAGTGACGGTATTTCCGCTGTTTTCCCCACCTCTATCTCCCCGCAGGGACTCAGGGCAGCTTACAAATGCAAAAGAGTATACATACAAAAACATCAAATACCGAAAACGCACAAATGAAAAAATAAAACCATTAATAAGACAAAGTTAAAACACATCAATAAAACATATGGATGGGCTGATCAAAGTGCATTAAGTGAGACTTGTAAACATGGAGGAAGTTAAAAGTGCTATAAGAACATTGGGGAGAACCCAAAAGTGAGTTGAACCCTGAGGCTATATAGAGAAATTACCCATGCGGATGAAACCGATCTTAGGCAAGGAATAATAATAATAATAATAATAATAATAATAATAATAATAATAATAATAATAAAGGCCACCCTACTGGGATCTGCACGCATCATCCGAAAATACATCACACAGTCCTAGACACTTGGGAAGTGTTCGACTTGTGATTATGTGATATGAAATTCAGCATGTCTATCTTGTTTGCTGTGTCATAAAATAATAATAATAATAATAATAATAATAATAATAATAATAATAATAATAATAATACATCACACAGTCCTAGACACTTGGGAAGTGTTCGACTTGTGATTTTGTGATATGAAATCCAGCATATCTATCTTGTTTGCTGTGTCATAATAAAATAATAATAATGACTTTATTCGTATCCTCCCATTGTTTCCAAAAGGGACTTGGGGCGGCTTACAAGCACATGTTTTTTTTAAATGTTGGGACAACAACAAAAAAACTGTATTTATATACCGCTCTATCTCCCAAAAGGGACTCAGGGAAGTTTACACATGGTAAACATTCAATACCAACATACAACAGTCCGATAATAAAACAACAACAAGGCACAACTTGAGAAACTACAAGTTGCTTCTGGTGTAAGAGAATTGGCCGTCTACAATGACATTGCCCATGGGACGCCCAGATGTTTTGATGTTTTTATCATCCTTGTGGGAGGCTTCTCTCATGTCCCCGCATGGAGCTGGAGCTCACAGAGGGAGCTCATCTGCGCTCTCCCCAGGGTGGATTCGAACCGGTAACCTTCAAGTCAGCAACCCAACCTTCAAGTCATCAGTCCTACTAGCACAAGGGTTTAACCTACTGTGCCACGGCGGGCTCCTACAAGCACATGGTAGTGCAGTGGAAAATACAATACAATAAAACACATAACAAAATACAGTAATACACATAGCAATAGTAAACAATAACAATGTCAATAACATAAAACAGATGTACTTAAAAGTATAAAACCCCTATTCATTAAAATGCTCAGTAAAATGCAGTAATAGCTGCGGGTAAAATTGTCATATCAATTTCAGACACACAAGTATCTGAGTCAAACAAAGTGCTTTGTCAACAGGAGTAAATTAATGTTAACCTTGGTCAAAGGCCTGCTTGAAAAGCCATGTTTTCAAGTTTCAACCCTCCAAGGTATTTTGCCATGGCTTCCTACTGAAAGGCAACATACAATGCCAAGTATTCCTTGACGGTCTCCTGTTCAAGTCCTCATGAGGTCTAACCTTGCTGAGTTTCTAAAAACAAATGGGATTTTCCTAAATAAGGCTCAACAAAAGCATTTCTGTCTTTTAGAATGGAAGGAGAGCATATGTGATGGGACTGTGTAAATGTCTAGATATATTTCAAGAAATAATAATAACAACTTTATTCTTGCACCCCGCCTCCATCTCCCCGAAGGGACTCGGGGTGGCTTACATGAGAAAACAATCCAACCACAACGTAAAATTAACATATAATCCATAATATAAAACACAATATAATAACATAGTTATAAAACATCAACATAATATGACAATGATTAAAACCAAGACATCGATTGCTATGTACAGAGGGTGACTAGTGCAAAGATTCTGAATAAGAAATACACAACATTGCCAGCCAACATGTTCAGTTAGTTTCGGATTTAAACAATTTCTCAGCTTCTGATGCTCAGTTATCCCCTAAAGATCAAATGCATTTTAACTGCTAAATAGGGAATAGCCCAACAGTGAATATCTAAAAGCTCGCTGAACTTAACTTCATAAAAATCTGTTCCAGAAAAGTTAACATAAAGGCCCAAGGATGATGAAACTGATATAAATATTGCCCTTATTTGATTCACTTGTATTTACTACGCTAACTAATCAAATGATCCAAAAAAAACCAAGCCCTCCTGTGCTTATATGAACTGAATTAGGTATTAACTGTAGAGACCAAATTAAATACTAAATTGTATGAATGCTTTACAATGCTGTCAATTTATTTCTAAATTGTGTTTTATATTCATTTTTTCTCAATAAAGGTTTCAGAAAAAGAATGGAGAAGCTTGTACATAGTACGTAATGGTGACCTGCTCTCCCGCTTTGGTCAGACCGCTCCTGGAATAGTGTGTCCAATTCTGGGCACCACAATTTATGCGAGATATTGAACAGAAGAAGGATGGCTATCTGTCGAGGGTGCTTTGATGGTGATTTTCTTGCATGGTGGGGGGGAGGGGGCTGGTCTAGATGGCCCATGTGGTCTCCTCCAACTCTATTATTCTACTAGCTGTGCCCGGCCACGCGTTGCTGTGGCAAAGTATGGTGGTATGGGAAATAAAGTATTGAGCAATTGGTGGTAGTTAAGGTAAAGGGTAAACGTTTTCCCCTGACTCTGGGGGTTGGTGCTCATCTCCATTTCTAAGCCGAAGAGCCGGCGTTGTCCATAGACTCCTCCAAGGTCATGTGGGATGACTGCATGGAGCGGTGTTACCTTCCCACCGGAGCAGTACCTATTGATGCACTCACAGTATGTCTTTGAACTTCTGGGTTGGCAGAAGCTGGGGCTAACAGTGGGGGCTCTCTCTGCTCCCCCAATTCAAACCTGCGGCCTTTCGGTCCAGAAGTTCAGCAGCTCAGCGCTTTAACACGCTGCGCCATCAGGGGATATTATTTCCTAAAGGTTGTGAATATACAATATTTCTGATTGGGGTTTTTTTGTCTGTTGGAGGCAAGTATGAATGCTACAATTAGGAAAAATGATTAGGATGTAACAATTATTGCTCTCCCTCTAATTAGGACTTTATTTTTCTTTTCTTTTTATTGTATCAACCTAGAGGCGTGGATGATGGGTTGTGTTGTCAAATTTCGAGGTTGGGGAGCCTGTAGTTTTGCTGTTTTGTCCGGTACCCTGATTCCATAACTCTTTTATATATATATAGATATTGAAAAGCTTCCCATTTGTGGCAACATAGCAAAGGGACACTGTGGGTGTAAGTCATGGATCAAATCAGGACACCAAAAGGGCTGGATCTGACATAGGTTAAGATTTAGGGAATCCCAGCATTATCCTACCCATGTGTTTCTGGACATGTTACACTTCTGCCCTCTTTGAGATTTGGGGATCCTGCTGCACTGCAAAACAGTGCACTGAGTTTTATTTCTAGCCAAAAAGTGGCAGATGGGAACAAAACCCACTGCTGGCTGCAGAGTTGGACTTGCAAAGCCGGAACAAGGAGTCCTACAGAGATGCAACAGAGAACTTCACCTTCAGTGGCCTCCCACTGATGCCTACATTTCTTCCATTTGGATAAATACTGACCTCAAGAAGTAAAATCTTTATACAAACCATCCAAATACCATAATGGATAGAATACATCTGGTGGGGTAGCTATGAAATGCTGCCCAAACCCCGACAGGTAACCAGGGGAAACATTTTGTGATGCGAACCAGGGATTGTGACATTACAGAGACAACGGCGAATCACAAACCGTAGTGTCCTTCCCATTGGAATCAAGGGATTTTGACATTTGGGTATTATCTGTACAGAAGAACATCTTTCTGTACAGATAATAATAGTTCTAGGTTTTTGTTTTTGTTTTTTTCATGTCAGGAGCAACCTGAGTTGCTTCTGGAGTGAGAGAATTGGCCGTCTGCAAGGACGTTGCCCAGGGGACGCCCAGATGTTTTGATGTTTTACCATCCTTGTGGGAGGCTTCTCTCATGTCCCCGCATGGAGCTGGAGCTGAAAGAGGGAGCTCATCTGCACTCTCCCCGGGTGGGATTTGAACCTGGCAGCCTTCAGGTCAGCAACTCAACCTTCAAGTCACAAGGCTTTTATCCCCTAGGCCACCGGAGGCTCCTATAGTTCTAGGTGGAAGCACAATTTAAATGCTGAAACAGTGAGTTTTTGTACAGAAAATGCCCGTTTTAAATGTAATCCACCGCTTGCGAATTTCACCCCGATGAAACTCATGAGGGTCGACATAGCTTAACACACGTGATGACAAATACACATAGGAGTAGACCCATTGATAAAAACTCATTGATTCCAGTGGAAGTACCCGTTACTTTGTAGTTTAGTTTTGTGACCAGAGTGTTTCCTGTGCGTAAATAAATGCACTGTAACACAGAAAGCAACAATGTGTGTATATATAAACATGCAATGACAACAAAAACAGACGCTAGTTTGTTTCGGCTGCATGTCTGCGGATTCCTGTGTGAAACTAAGAAATCACTTTTCATTTTTTCACTCTGAATCAGCAAAACAACATCTTTCAAGGATTTCTGGACTCCTTTGCAAAACCCTTCTTCCACAGCTGAGAAAACAAATATATCTAACTCCCACACATCTCTTCCAAAATCTTCTGTGAACCAAGGTCGAAATGCCATCTGATACTTACTACTGTTATATATATTTATACATCCCACAAGGTTGTTTTATATGTTATTTACTATACACTGGTGTGGGACTACTTAATAAGCCAGATGTTCAATAGTACAGAAGTAAATAAAAGGGTTCTCTATCTCCTTCCTCCATGCTTCATGTTTTTAGTCATAATATTCCACACTTGCACCCTCTCCCTTTTAAAACTCATCCAAGGACAGAGATCCCAGTTTTAAATAATTTTTAAAAAACATGACCAAACTGAAGAGTGCCCAGATCTTTCTGGGATTGCCCAGTTTGCTTTTATTTCAAAGCTCAAAGAACTAGTTTTTAACCAAAGTAAATCTATAACATTCCTAACACTACCTTTGTTAGATCAGCATACAAGACATAAGTGTATCCATGGATGAAAAGAACCAAAAAGGAACCTTGATTTTTTAATTTTAATTTTTTATTGATTTTATTCCTGTTCTTTCTGATTTTAACATCAGCTCACTGGATTGATTTATTTTAACCTGATGTAAAATTAGAGAGCCAGCAAGGTAGAGTGATTTGAGTGTTGGTCTATGACTATGGATCCAAGGGTTGGTCACAAACCTTGGGTAAGTCATATCCTGTCATCCTCAGAAAGAACAAAAAACCTGACATAGACCCTATACTGCCACACAATCAAAGCACTCTTAACAGATGTCCATCCAGTTCTAAAACCTCCTGTGAAAGAGACTCTGCCACACTCCAAAGCAGCTGCAAATTCCACACCTGAATAGTTCTTACCATCCAAACATTTTTCCTAATGTTTAGCTGGAGGCAAAGACAAATCCCTCTTCTGGACTACAAAAATACCCATAATGCGGTTGCCTTAGAGCAGTGATGCTCAACCTGTGGGTCCCCAGATGTTTTGGCCTTCAACTCCCAGAAATCCTAACAGTTGGCTGGGATTTCTGGGAGTTGTGGGTCAAAACACCTGGGGACCCCACAGGTTGAGAACCACTGCCTTAGAGTCAGCCTAAAGTCAGAAACACACAACAACAATAGAAAAGATCAAGAACAACATCTAGATGGGAGACAGGTTAGAAAGTAAATATTTTCTGTATATATTTCAAGTTTCAATATTAATGTCAAAATATGCAGTATGTTTTTACATAGGATTTGTGTGACATTAGAATAGTAATATAATAATAATAATAGTCTATTTATTTGACCAATCATTTGACCATTTCAAAATGTAACACAAATAAATATGAGGCAAAAAGGAAGAGAGGGCAGCAGCTGACCTTCTGTTTACAATAGAATAGTAAATATAAATGCCACTAAAGCAATAAAAATCATTAAATATTAAATAGCCAAATATAATTAAAAAAAGGTGTAAACACTAAAATTATCTGGGAATCTGTGGGCGGCTTCAGATCCAGTCCTTAAGGACTCATTGGATCCCTGGGCCCTTTATATCAATAATAATTGTATTCATTATGTGCCTCAAGCTGTAAGGAGAGGAGAGTAATAAATAAAAAATATTATTACTACTACTACTACTATTGCTGATATTATTACATCTGACTCCATGGGCCCTTCCACACAGCCATATATCCCAGAATATCAAGGCAGAAAATCCCACAATATGTTTTGAACTGGTTTATCTGAGTTCACACTACCATATATTCCAGTTCAAAGCAGAAAATGTAGGATATTATTCAGCCGAGTGGAAGGGGCCCAAGTCTAGGGAGGGAGCTAGTCTTTGGGACTAGATTTAGGAGGGAGAGACCCCTTATAGCTTCACACAGTTACATAGAATTATCTCATTCAAGATGGGCCAATTGAACCCTTTTGAGGATGGAATCCACCAAGGGTGCATTGTACCCTACATATCAATAACACAATTCAACAGAATTTTGTTCCTGCATAATAAATGTCATTTCTTAATTGATTCTATCATAAAAACATGGGAAAGATTTATTAAACTGCATTTGTGGGAGGAACATCCTGCGGCACATTTTGCTCAAGTTTTTTGATGAATATCTCATCGAGTCTCAACCAATTCAATGTTTTGTGGAAGCCACAAAAACAAAGTTTCTGGAGTAGAACAACTACTTTTTAAAGTAAGTACTGCACAATTAAACAGGAATAACACTTTCAAACAAGGAACAGAATTTTTTCAAAGTTTGTTACATAGTGTAATTACTAATATTACAATATAGTGTTATAGTACAATATAGCAATATATAATGCTTATATTGTGCTATACAAATAATATAATATATCGTATCTACATATGACTTGTAAGCTGCCCTGAGTTTCCTTCGGGGTGAGAAAGGTGGGATATAAATATCACTAATAAATAAATAAATAGTATTACACCAACCACATTATTAATCCACGTTGTTGTTGTTGTTATTATTATTATTGGAGTGCTAGAGCTCCTCATCTGAGTGGTTGTCTATTCTCAGACCCCCCCCCCCCCCCAATTCTAGGGTCCTAGTTGGGAGATAGTCATGGGGGGTGAGATTGATAACCACCCAACATTCAAAATTTGGGGTGTGTATTGTGATCCAGTTCAATGTTGTTGTTGTTGTTGTTATCTGAGCCTGGCCACATGCACAATGGAGGACCTCCTTATAGCAACACCAGAGGCACTCCAAGTGGCCAGCTTCTGGTCAAAGGAAATGTAGCATCATGGCAAATTTTTTACTTTAGCTAACTAAACAGACATCTATACATCTAGTATAAACATAAGGTTGTCCTGTTGCTATACCCTCTTGCTATAGCCTCACTTGTAATTCAAGATAGAATAATATATTCTGTATTATCTGGCTATTAAGATATAACAAACATTATGTTCATGTTTGAATGTTTTTCAAAATAACTTGTAGGTTTGGACGAAGTTTGGAGGACCCGAAGAGTTATTCTGATAAACATTCAAACATGAACATAATGTTTGTTGTATCTTTGTAAAACATTCCTAAATGTGATTATTTGTTTCCTATGTTCTTTATTGATAAATAATAGTCAGATTATTATAATATAATATGTATATTATTCTACAGTAGTCTCACTTATCCAACATAACAGGGCCGGCAGAACATTGGATAAGCGAAAATGTTGGATAATAAGGAGGGATTAAGAAAAAAGCCTATTAAACATAAAATTACATTATGATTTTACAAATTAAGCACCAAAACATCATGTTTTACAACAAATCGACAGAAAAAGCAGTTCAATACACAGTAATGTTATGTACTGTATATATGCCTAGCTTTTCAGCCCTTTTTTAGGGCTGACAAAGCTCCTCTCGGAGCCTGGCCGATTGACGCCTGGCCGGCTTCTATTCAGGTCAGCTTATACTTGAGTATATAGGTACAGTAGAATCTCACTTATCCAACACTCGCTTATTCAAAGTTCTGGATTATCCAACACATTTTTGTAGTCAATGTTTTCAATATATCATGATATTTTGGTGCTAAATTCGTAAATACAGTAATTACTACATAGCATTACTGCGTATTGAACTACTTTTTATGTCAAATTTGTTGTATAACATGTTTTGGTACTTAATTTGTAAAATCGTAACCTAATTTGATGTTTAATAGGCTTCTTCTTCATCTCTCCTTATTATCCAACATATTTGCTGATCCAACGTTCTGCCGGCCCATTTATGTTGGATACGTGAGACTCTACTGTATTACAATATAATAATATTAATTATATATTAAATGTAATATTACTAATAATATTACCATATAATGATATAGTACAATATAGTAATTTAATGCTTATATTGTGCTATGCTGATAATATATTGTATGTTCATTGATTTGTACGCTGCTCTTAATCCCCTTCGGGGTGAGAAGAGCGGGATATAAATGTAGTAAATAAATGTATTTATTTTACAGTAAAGTCTCACTTATCCAACATAAACGGGCTGGCAGAACGTTGGATAAGTAAATATGTTGGATAATAAGCAAAGATTAAGAAAAAGCCTATTAAACATCAAATTACATTACAATTTTACAAATTAAGCACAAAAACATCATGTTTTACAACAGACAGAAAAAGCAGTTCAATACACAGTCCTGTTATGTACTGTATATACTCGAGTATAAGCCTAGTAAAAATTCCCTCGGCTTATACTCGAGTGAGGGTCCTGGTTGGCTTCTATTCAGGTCGGCTTATACTTGAGTATATAGGTATTCGGAGTTGGACAGTCTTATCTTATTAAAGTCTTATTATTATCTTAAATTACAGTTTTACATAAATATTCAAAAACATTTAACCTACTGATGCCTCAAATAATGCAATTTTATTAATATCTATTTTATTTTTGAAATTGACCCATAGATGCTGCATTTCCCACCCTCGTCTTATACTCGAGTCAACAAGTTTTCCCAATTTTTGTGGTAAATTTAGGTGCCTCGGGTTATATTCGGGTCAGCTTATACTCGAGTATATATGGTAGTAATTAATTTAGCACCAAAACATTGCAACATTGACTACAAAAACATTGACTACTAAAAGGCAGACTGTGTTGGATAATACAGAACATTGGATAAGTGACGCTTGGATAAGTGAGACTCTACTGTATCTTGAATTACAAGTGAGACTATAGCAACAGGACAACCTTATGACTATACAAGTTTTTTACTTTGTTTGTGTGTGTTTTTTTTTTTGATGCATTATAATTGTATTCTCAATTCGCTCCTGACACAATCAATAAATACATTATTGTGGAGCCCTCATCCCAGCCTCCGCATCCGGGTCCTGGGAGCGCCAAAACAGCGGCCTGCACCCGCAATGTCGAGAGACCCACCCCCAACAGGCCTGCTTTTGAGGCCGGCGCAGGAGAGAGGGAGCCCGGCCTGGTCCACAAATCGAGTCCCCGGCTTCACCGAAGATGGCGGGCCTCCCTTCTCCTTTTGTTTTTCTTCCCCTCCGCGGCTTCCCGCCGTTCCCATTCCCTCCCCCGCTTCCTCCGCTTACTTCACCCGCCTCGTCTTCCTCTTCCTTCGCTTCCAATCCTCCTCTTCCTCCTTTATTTTCTTTCTCTCCTTTTCTTCCCCTCCCTCTTTCTCTCAGTCAGCGGCGGCAGCGATGCGCTAGCGGGAGCCAGCCAGGCGCCACCGCGCATGCGCCGCCCGCCTTGGGCGCGTGGCAAGCTGGGAAATGGAGTCCTCCCGTCCCATTGGTTTAAACGCCAGCCGGGGAGGCCAGGACTACAACTCCCAGATTGCGACGCGCGGAAACGTCCTCCAGCCTCCTCTCCCTTCCTTCCTTCCTTCCTTCCTTTCTTTTTATGAGGAGGATCCAACAGAACCTTTTACATATGGATGTATTTTCTTCTTCTCTTTTTATAATATAATACTGCTGATAGTATATAATAATATATTGGTTTACACAAAGATTATGGCAACCAGCCGGATTGATATTCTATATTATATAATATTACATATTATATAATACTAATAGTATAATATACAGGTAGTGTATTGTGGCAGAATAATATAGTACAATATAATATATAATAATTGTATAATATACAATAGTATAATATATTGTATATACACATGTGTATATATAGTACAATATAATTATATATATATAATAATAATTGTATAATATACAATAATATATAGTAATATATTTTATATACACAAAATAACGATAATATTATAATGTATTACAATATAATACAGTAGAGTCTTACTTATCCAACATTCTGGATTATCCAATGCAGTCGGCTTTTAGTAATCAGTGTTTTTGTAGTCAATCTTTTCAATACATTGGTGCTAAATTTGTAAATACAGTAATTATTACATAACATTACTGTGTATTGAACTACTTTTTCTGTCAAATTTGTATAATATGATGTTTTGGTGCTTAATTTGTAAAATCATAATGTAATTTGATGTTTAATATGATTTTCCTTAATCCCTCCTTATTATCCAAGATATTCACTTATCCAACGTTCTGCCGGCCCGTTTAGCTTGGATAAGTGAGACTACTGTACTAATATAACAATATAATAATATTTATTGTATATATTACATGTAATATTGCTAATATCGCAGTGTAGTGGAATAGTACAATGTAGTAATGTATAATACCAATATTGTGCTATGCTAATAATATAATATATGTTGTCAAAGGCTTTCATGGCCGTAATACTACTCTAATACTAATAACATTACAATATAATAATATTAATTGTATATATTACATGTAATATTACTAATAATATCGCAGTATATTGGAATAGTACAATGTAGTAATGTATAATACTAATATTGTGCTATGCTAATAATATAATATATATTGTCAAAGGCTTTCATGGCCAGAATCACTAGTTTGCTGTAAGTTTTCCGGGCCGTGTGGCTATATTCCAGAAGCATTTTCTCCTGACGTTTCGCCCACATCTGCGGCAGGCATCCTCAGAGGTTGTGAGGTCTGTTGGAAACTACCGTAGATAAGCGGGGGTTTTATATCTGTGGAATAATGTCCAGGATGCCTGTTGGAGGCAAGTGTGAATGTAGCAGGTGGCCACCTTGATTAGCATCGAATAGCCTTGAAGCTGCAAGGCCTGGCTTATTCCTGCCTGGGGCAGGTGTTAACTGGCCCTGATTGTTTCCTGCCTTGAATTCCCATTGAGATTGTGAGGTCTGTTGGAAACTAGATAAGTGGGGTGTATATATCTGTGGAATAATGTCCAGGGTGGGAGAAAAAAAACTCTAGTCTGTTTGAAGCAAATGGGAAAGTTTCAATTGGCCACCTTGATTAGCATTGAACAGCCTTGCAGCTTCAAAGCTTGGCTGTTTTCCAACAAACTTCACAACCTCTGAGGATGCCTGCTATAGATGTAGTTTTTTTGTGTGGAAGTGAGAGCTTATTTGAAAGTGGACACACCAGCCACACACACACACACACATTTTTCCTTTTATTATGTGTATAACTTTACAAATGAAGCACCAAAACATCATGTTAGACAACAAATTTGACAGAAAAAGTAGTTTAATAGGCAGTAATGCTATATAGTAATTACTATATTTATGAATTTAGCACCAAAATATCACGATATATTGAAAACATTGACTACAAAAATGCGTTGGATAATCCAGAACGTTGGATAAGTGAGACTCTACTGTAGTTTTTAATCTGTACTAAAATTAATAATTAGTGAGAATCCAGCATTATTCATAAAAGTTAAATAGGCCAATATAATTTCACCTGATATCGCTACATTCAAAAATTTCATTAAATGGAATGCATGGTTTCTCCCCCTTCCAACTTCTCAGTAGGATTCCCTCCGGCAGGAAGCAGCCAGGCATTGATGCTGCAAGGCCATTCAATGCTCATCAAACTGGCCAATGGCAACATTCCCACTTGCCTCCAACAGACAAGAGTTTTTTTCTCCCATCCTGGACATCATTCCACAGGGATATAATGCATTTACAGTAGAGTCTCACTTATCCAACATTCACTTATCCAACGTTCTGGATTGTCCAACGCATGTTTGTAGTCAATGTTTTCAATAGATTGTGATATTTTGGTGCTAAATTCGTAAATACAGTAATTACTACATAGCATTACTGCCTATTGAACTACTGTTTCTGTCAAATTTGTTGTCTAACATGATGTTTTGGTGGTTCATTTGTAAAATCATAATCTAATTTGATGTTTAATGGGTTTTTCCTTAATCTCTCCTTATTATCCAACATATTCGCTTATCCAACATTCTGCCGGCCCGTTTATGTTGGATAAGTGAGACTCTACTGTAATTTCAAAAATGGTAATCTACTCTTCTAAACACTTGACATGTTCAATGGGATGAAGTCCCAACTCTCTAGTATTGCTTTGAGATCCTTTTATCCCTCTGGGGCCGCCGTAGCAGAGCGAGGCCCCCTCCTGCGCGTGCGCTAAGCGTTTTCCCCCATTATGTTTGAAGCCGCATCCTTTTTATCCCTCGGAGGCCACTGTAGTTGTAGGGAAGTTGTCTCTGCGCCTGCGCGGGGCGGATTCTCGCTGCGGCCGGCCTGAGGAGCGGCCGCGTCGTTCCTCAGTGCGCCTGCGCGAGAGGCCTACCTCACGCCCCGGCGGTCAGGAAAGGGGGAAAAAAACGGGGCCGCCGCTGAGAGAAAAACGACGGAGGAGGCGAAGGAGAAAGAAGAGGAAGAGCTGCTCCCTTCCTTCGTCGAGGGCGATTCAGGTAAAGCGGGAGAGGCGCAGGCCCGGTGGCTAGGCCTAGCTGGCGATGACGTCATGCGGTCCTTTTTTAAAAAAAAAAACTCCCTGCTCTGCCCCGCAGAGCTTACATTTCTATGGAAGTCGATTTCGTGATGCTTTGATGGGGCTTTTGTTTGCCAGAAGAACTGAAAGCTTTCCATTGCTCAGATATCCAAGGAGTAGGTTAGAACCAAGAGGGTGTACGTGTCCAGGGTGTACACGTGTGTGGCTGTGCACACGTGCATTCAGAGGAGACGCCTCAGCTATTGTAGGACAAATGAAGTTTGAACTGCCATAGGGCATTGCTTTGGCATCTTGGGAGATGTAGCTTTATCAGGTCTCTAGGGTGAATCTACAAGAGATCTTGCAGGGTGGTTATATATTTACTACATTTATATCCCGCTCTTCTCACCCCGAAGGGGACTCAGAGCGGCTTACAAATTAAATTTACATACCATATTATATTATTAGCATAGTACAATATAAGCATTAAATTACTATATTGTACTATATCATTATATGGTGATATTATTAGTAATATTACACATAATATATAATATACTAGCTGTGCCCGGCCACGCGTTGCTGTGGCAAAGTATGGTGGTTTGGGAAATAAAGTATTGAGGAATTGGTGGTAGTTAAGGTAAAGGGTCCCCTGGGCAGAGTGGGTTGCTAGGAGACCAAGTGAGCGGAGCTTAGCCTTCTAACTGGCAGCAATTGAATAAAAACAATTATTCCTCTCCCTCTAATTAGGACTTTATTTTTCTTTTCTTTTTGTTGTATCAACCTAGAGGCATGGATGAGGGGTTGTGCTGTCAATTTTCGAGGTTGTGAGGTGTATACTTTTGTTGTTTTGTCCGCTGCCGTGATGCCATCACTCTTTTATATATATAGATAATTAATATTATTATATTGTATTATTAGTAGTATAATATTGTATTCCATTATACTATTATTATCAATATTACAAATTTCAAATCCATATCTTCATTTGCATGGCAATTGTTGCAGCCTGAGTCTACATTTGTCGCAGCACATTTTGATGTACACTTTGCATCAACTTCTTTTACTGGATTTTGCATTCAAAATGTTAAAATTAATTTCATCGGAATCAGCAGAAAAAAACTATACAGGATTTCAGTTTACAGTAGAGTCTCACTTATCCAACATATAAACGGGCCAGCAGAATGTTGGATAAGCGAATATGTTGGATAATAAGGAGGGATTAAGGAAAAGCCTATTAAACATCAAATTAGGTTATGATTTTACAAATTAAGCACCAAAACATCATGTTATACAACAAATTTGACAGAAAAAGTAGTTCAATACGAAATAATGCTATGTAGTAATTATTGTATTTACGAATTTAGCACCAAAATATCATGATTTATTGAAAACATCGACTACAAAAATGTGTTGGATAATCCAGAACATTGGATAAGCGAGTGTTGGATAAGTGAGACTCTACTGTATTATGTCCAGCACAAGCATATTGCTTGGTCAAAATTTCAAGTCTGTATCCTCATTTGTATGGAAATTGTTGCAGCCTGAGTATTGGTCTAAATTTGTCATGGCACATTTTGATGCACACTTTGTATCAACTTCTTTGACTGGATTTTGCATTTAAAATGTTAAAATTAATTTCATCAGAATCAGCAGAAAAAAAACTATACAAGATTTGAATTTACAGTAGAGTCTCACTTAGCCAACATAAACGGGCCGGCAGAACATTGGATAAGCTAAAATGTTGGATAATGAGGGATTAAGAAAAAAGCCTATTAAACATAAAATTACATTATGATTTTGCCAATTAAGCACCAAAACCTCATGTTTTATAACAAATGGACAGAAAAAGCAGTTCAATACACAGTAATGTTGTGTAGTAATTACTGTATTTACAAATTTAGCACCAAAACATTGCAATATTTACTACAAAAACATTGACTACTAAAAGGCAGACTGCATTGGATAATACAGAACATTGGATAAGTGAAGCTTGGATAAGTGAGACTCTACTGTAATAGTCAGTCTTATACATTTAAATTTTATTAGACCCCAAAAATGGCATTTTCTTAAATGTTGTGTGCACACTGACTGACTACCCTTCAGATAAGGGGGTCTTAGATCAGCAACTATTGCAGTTAGAGACCTCACATTTTGGGAAACTTGCTTTAACACCTGACTGGCGCTACAGCTAAAATTTGAACGAAAATAGAGAAGATGATGGCGTGAACTTTTTAAACTTTTTAGACTACTTGGCATGGAATGACCCCGTTGCTTATTAGTTGTTGTTTGGCTTTTATGATCTCATAAACTCAGAAACAGCCTTACTTACAGTAGGCTGTTGGGAGTTGTGAGAGTTGAAGTCCAAAACACCTGATCTACATTGTGGAATTAATGCAGTTTGGAACCACTTTAATTGCTATGGCTCGGTGTTCTGGCATCGTGGGAGTTGTTAGTGTACATCTATATTGTGGAAGTAATGCAGTTTGGCTCCACTTTAATTGCTATGGCACAGTGCTATGGTATCATGGGAGTTGTCATTTTATAAGGTCTCTAAGGTGCATCTACATGGTGGAATCAGTGCAGTTTGGCACCACTTTACTTGTCATGGCTCTCTGCTATGACATCATGGGAGTTTTTATGGTGCATCTGTTGTAGATGATAGGAGAGATAACACCAAGAATGATCCTTTCGTTAAGGCTGAAAAGGATTTTATTTTCAGCTGAAGACTCTGGATGTGGAATTTCCTCCAAAGCAAACCAGAGTCAGGATAAAGGCGTTGACACATTTTCAGACAAAGAAACATGCTTCTACATACATCTGGTCATCAGTACATCACTTTTTTTTATTTTTTTAATCTTTTTTTAAATCTTTTTTTTTTTATCAGTACATCACTTCACATGTCTACATACATGGGCATAAATATGCACGTATCAGCATTTACCTATCTAAGCCCTCTAACCAGCCTGTAGCAAGTTACAGATACTAAGAGAGATCTGTCAGGAGGCTTACTCTTGACTTGTCAAGAGGGAGAAGTCCATCCTCCTCCATTAGCGTGCCTGGCACCATATTGTACTGGAATGTATAGATAACAGGCCCCCCTTCTCCCCCCTGTCCTGTCAGCTTGTGCATCTCTAAAAATCTAACACAGAGAGAGTCTGATTTTTCTACATTTCAATGCTTCTAATGTGCATACAATATATGTCTAAAAATCTATATTTTCCAGTTCCTCATCACATCTACATTGTGGAATTAATACAGTTTGGCACCACTTGAATTGCCATGGCGCAGTGCTGTGGGATCATGGGAGTTGCTAGGTTGCATCGACATTGTCGAAGTTGTAGTTTTATCAGGTCTCTAGAGTGCATCTGCACTGTGGAATCAATGCAGTTTGGCACCACTTTAATTACCATGGCATGACCCCATGTAAGCCGCTCCGAGTCCCTTTGGGGAGATGGGGCGGGATATAAAAATAAAGTTATTATTATTATTATTATTATTACCATGGTGCAGTGCTATGGCATTGTGGGAGTTGTTGGAGTGCATCTACATTGTGGAATTAATGCTGTTTGGCACCACTTTAATTGGTTTGGCACCATGGTGCCATAGAACTCAGCCTGAGTGCTATGGCATTGTAGGAGTTGTAGCTTTATCAGGTCTTTAGGGTGCATTTACATAGTGGAATTAATGCAGTTTGGCACCACTTAAACTGCCACGGAGCAGTGCTATGGCATTGTGGGAGTTGTAGCTTTATAAGGTTCCTAGGGTGCATCTACATTCTGGAATTAATGCAGTTTGGCAGCACTTGAATTGCCATGGCACAGTGCTATGGTATCATGGGAGGTGTTAGGTTGCATCTACATTGTGAAATTAATACAGTTGGGCACCACTTGGATTACCATGGTGCAGTTCTATGGCATCATGGGAGTTGTATACATAAGGTCTCAATGAGATATTCATTTAAAAAACTAGGGCAAAATGTGATGCGGAATGTCCCTCCCCCCAAAACAAAGTTTTTTTGCAGTTTCATCAACTTTTCCCTTGTTTTTATGATATAACCAATTAGGAAATGACATTTATAATCCAGGAACAAAGATTCTGTTGCATAGTGTATACATAATCAGCTCTAACTCAGTATAAGAACTACTGGACCCAGATAGCATTCATTCAAATTATTTATATTTGTAAACTGCTGACCCTGGCTATCTGAAGCTTTGAAAGGCCTGGGTGAACAGCTGGGTTCGAATTGCCAAGCGATACGTTCATATGGATAACCTCTCCTTGGTTATTCTTATTTTATTCATTTTGTTTAATTTATATGCTTCCTTTTTCCCAGCTTGCCACCTAAGACAGTTTCTGAAAAATAATGTTGAATCATTTACTGTACAACCTGAAAGCAATTGGTTTCTTTTTCTTGCTGTTTCTTCAGGAGACTTTTACTTCTAAGACATTGTGCTCTTTCGTCCCCGGAAGCGCCTGAAAGCTGGCTGGCTTTTTTCCAGAGCCATGGCCACGGAAGAGAAGAAACCTGATGCGGAATCGACCAAAACGCAATCCACGCCTTCCTCTTCAACTAACCAGACCAAGGTACGATAGAGGTATCTGCCTCTCAAACTAAAATGCTCAAAAAGTTTTGAAGTTCTCAATACATTGGAATCATTCTAGCCCCGGCACATATTTCATTGTAATTCCACACACATGAGTGTATATAGTAGCATAGGGAAGGATTAACACCTGTAGTGTTGGTTTTGCTGTCTGTGCACCTCTTCAGATGATTTCACTTCACTTTCTGTCCCTGTGATGATTGGATTTTGGAAATTTTGGCTTGTTGTGGAAACAAGGACTGATGATTAAGCTTACCATGATAACTCTTACAAGAGTGAATTTCCCTTCCTACTGTAGGCTTTTCTTCCTGTTGTCTCATCCCCATTCTGAACTATTTATTTATTTGCAACATTTATATCCCGCCCTTCTCACCCCGAAGGGGACTCAGGGTGGCTTACAAGTTAGAGGTACATACAATATATTATATTATTGGCATAGCACGATATAAGCATTATATATTACTACTAGCTGTGCCCGGCCACGCGTTGCTGTGGCGAAGTATGGTGGTATGGGAAATAAAGTATTGAGGAATTGGTGGTAGTTAAGGTAAAGGGTAAAGGTTTTCTCCTGATATTAAGTCCAGTTGTGTCCGACTGCACACTGAAGTGGATTATATGGCAGTGTGGAGTTAAGATAATCCAGTTAAAAGCAAATAATATAAGATTATAAATGGGTTATATAGCTGTGTGGAAGGGCCTTGAGTCTACATTGCCATATAATCCAGTTCAAATAAGATAATCTGTATTTTATAGGCGGTGTGGAAGAGGCCTAAGTGAGGCCTAACTCTGCCTGTCCCCTGGGCTGAGTGGGTTGCTAGGAGAGCAAGTGGGCGGAGCTTAGCCTTCTAACTGGCAGCAATTGGATAAAAACAATTATTCCTCTCCCTCTAATTAGGACTTTATTTTTCTTTTCTTTTTGTTGTATGAACGTAGAGGCATGGATGAAGGGTTGTGCTGCCAAGTTTAGTGTTTCTGGGATGTGTAGTTTTGTTGTTTTGTCCTAGGCTGAAATTTCATTACCTTTTTATATATATTGTACTATACAATATATACAATATTGTGCTGCAATATTATTAGTAATATTACATGTAATATATAATATACAATACGATAGTGTATTATTATTATATTGTATTACATTATAATATTATCAATGTTATGTATATATACAATATATTATTAGTATAGTATGGTGGAATGATGTCTTTCTGTACTTGAAATGCATATTCATTTTTCCCCATTTCAGACTGCCCCTGTAAAGCCAAACTACGCCCTGAAGTTCACATTGGCAGGGCATACAAAAGCCGTCTCGTCGGTCAAATTCAGCCCCAACGGGGAGTGGTTGGCCAGTTCGTGTAAGTATTGGCTCTGATGCATTCAGGGAGGGCAAAGAGGGAGGGGGTATTCTTAATAGTCCTCTTACCTTGATGGCATCTTCTTACCTTCCTTAGCTGCTGACAAGCTTATCAAAATCTGGGGCGCATATGATGGCAAGTTTGAAAAAACCATATCTGGCCACAAACTGGTGAGTACCTTCCTGGTAAATCAGATCATTCCCTAGTGATTTTCTGCGGACTTGAAAAGATGGTTGTCCTATTATCAATGTAATATTGATACTAATAGTATAATGTAATGTAATATAATACTTATAATAATACAATATAATAATATTAATTATATATTAAATGTAATTACTAATAATATTACAGTATAGTAGTATAGTACAATATGCTAATATTGTGCTATGCTAATGATATAATATATTGTATGTACATATACTGTATATACTCAAGTATAAGCCTAGTTTTTCATCCCTTTTTTTAAGACTGAAAAAGCCCCCCTCGGCTTATACTCAGGTGAGAGTCCTGGTTGGCTTATATTTGGGCCAGCTTATACTTGAGAATATATGGTACATTTATTATTTTTCTCTATTATTATTGGTATTATTACATTTATTATTTTTCTGTATTATTGTTGCTACTATTACATTTATTTTACTCTATTTTTTATTATTATTAATAATACATTTATTATTTCACTCTGATATTCTTATTATTAAATTGAAGAATATAATGGTGCAAACTTTTTCAACTTTTAGACTACTTGGCATGGAATTACTCTGTTGCTTGTTAGTTGTGTTTGGCTTTCGTGGATCTCATAGATTAGGATCTCAAGACGTTAAAACTTTTCACAACTAGTGACTTTCCTGCTGCAAACCAGAGGACTTTTTCTTTTAATATTCTGCTCACGTGCTCTGCAAAATGTCACTATCTTCTTCTGAATATGTGTACAGTCTATAAATCTTTTGTCATATTTTAATATATAAAAACGTTAACTCTTGCAGGGAATTTCTGATGTCGCTTGGTCCTCGGACTCCAACCTCCTTGTCTCTGCTTCAGATGACAAAACACTCAAAATCTGGGATGTGAGCTCGGTAAGAAACGTCTCTTTTTCATTTTTTTAAAACTAAAAGTTAAATGTGTAATTGATCTTTCTAAGTGTTGTCGAAGGCTTTCATGGCTGGAATCACTGGGTTGCTGTGAATTTTCTGCCCACTCCACTGGGCCGTTGCTGTTGCCCACTTTTGGTCTAAAACTATTTAGCTGTTTGTGATTCCTTTATTTTATCGCTTTTAAACTTATTTATTATGCAATGCTTTTGACACAAAATGAATAAAATAAATGTGAATTTTTCTGGGCTGTGTGGCCATGTTCCAGAAGCATCCTCTCCTGATGTTTCGTCCACATCTGTGGCAGGCTTCCTCAGAGGTTGTGAGGTCTGTTGGAAAATAGGCAAGGGAGATTTATATATGTATTATTTATTTATTAGCGACATTTATATCCCGTTTATATCAGTGGGATGTTCAGGGTAGGAGAAAGAACTTTTTTCTGTTTGAAAGCAATTGTGAATGTTCCAACTCTCCAGCTTGAGTAGCATTGAATAGCCTTGCAGCTTCAAGGCCTGGCTGCTTCCTGGCTGGGGGAATCCTTTGTTGGGAGGTGTTAGCTGGCCCTGATTGTTTTGTCTGAAATTGCCCTGTTTGCTGATGTCGTTCTGTATTTATTGTCCTGATTCTAGATTAATACTGGTAGCCAGATTTTGTTCATTTTCATGGTTTCCTCCTTTCTGTTGAAATTGTCCACATGAGTGTGGATTTCTAAGGCTTCTCTGTGTTGTCTTAACATGGTAGTTGTTAGAGTTGTCCTGCATTTCTGTGTTCTCCAATAATATGCTGTGTTCAGGTTGTTTTATCAAGTGCTGTCAACAGACCTCACAACCTCTGAGGATGCCTACCATAGATGTGGGCAAAATGTCAGGAGAGAATGCTTCTGGAACATGACCATACAGCCTGGAAAACTCACAACAATCCAGGTCTTTGTAAGGTCATCCTGGTCCATTTAACCATTCTGTGAGCTGCACTTTACGCTTTAGGGAGTCTCTTGGTGTCTTTCCTCCACAGCAGAAGTTCTTTCTAACTTCTTTGAGCGCACGTGGTTTATAGGATTTGTGCCACTAGGTGGTGGTGTAACCCTTCCTGTCGAGAACACAGATTGGACCGAAAACTTAAAAGACTGTTTTCCTGTGCTTCTCCATTCTATCTTGCTACGGAGTCCACATCATGCTATTTTCTTTTCCCTTTTAGGGAAAATGCTTAAAGACGCTGAAAGGGCACAGCAACTACGTCTTCTGTTGCAACTTCAACCCACAGTCGAACCTCATCGTCTCCGGATCAGTAAGTTTGTTTTGCTTTTATCAGAAGGAAAATTACAGGGCAAAATTGGTCACTTGATTGTCAGGCATCAGTGTATTTTTGGAGCTACAGTAGAGTCTTGCTTATCTAACTTAAACGGGCTGGCAGAACGTTGGATAAGCAAATATGTTGGATAATAAGGAGAGATTAAGGAAAAGCCTATTAAACATCAAATTAGGTTATGATTTTACAAATTAAGCACCAAAACATTATGTTATACAACAAATTTGACAGAAAAAGTAGTTCAATATGCAATAATGCTATGTAGTAATTACTGTATTTACGAATTTAGCACCAAAATATCACGATATATTGAAAACATTGACTACAAAAATGCATTGGATAATCCAGAATGTTGGATAAGTGAGACTCTACTGTAGTAAAGACCATGGTAGAAACCTTTGCCTCTCTGCACTCCCCTTTTCCCTGTATATATTTTTATTTGAATATTTAGCATATAGAGCAGGCATGGGCAAACTTCGCTTAAGCGGCTGAGGGGGAAGAAGAAAGGGCCTGGGACTGTTAGGAATTGTGGGAGTTGGAGTCCAGAACACCTGAAGAGTTTGCCCATGCCTGATATAGCAGCTGATGTGAGTTTTCCGGGGTTTATGGCCATGTTCCAGAAGCATTCTTTCCTGATGTTTCGCCCACATTTATGGCAGGCACCCTCAGAGGTTGTGAAGTCTGTTGGAAACTAGGCAAGTGGGGTTTATGTGTGTGTATATCTATCTATCTAACTATCTATCTGCTCTGGCCATGCTCCAGAAGCATTCTCTCCTGATGTTTCGCCCACATCTAGGACAGGCATCCTCAGAGGTTGTGAGGTCTGTTGGAAACTAGGCAAGTGGGGTTATATCTATGTGGATGTGGGCAAAATGTCAGGAGAGAATGCTTCTGGAACATGGCCATACAGCCCGGAAAACTCACAGCATCCCTCTGGATGTTCTGTGAGACAGTTGCATTAAGGGAAAAGCAAAGGAAAGCATTCTGCTCGAAAATATTTTCCTTTTCCAATGAATTTGCATTGGCATTTTACTCTTGGGGGGAGCGTTTTGGGATGAAAGAAACCTCTGGATTTCTCTCCTGCTTCATCTTCAGTTTGACGAAAGCGTGAGGATATGGGACGTCAAGACGGGGAAGTGCCTAAAAACCCTGCCGGCTCATTCTGACCCAGTTTCGGCTGTAAGTACTTTCCGGATGAATTGGAGGCTGCCTCGCTTCTTTGGAGTTGGGATGTCTCTCTTTCCCCCTCCCTTTAGGAAATGAAATGGGAAGCTCTCTGCCAGCTGTCATCCAAAATATATATTTGGTGAAGGCATAGGAAGTACAAACAGCCGTCCACATTGACTGCATTTTGGAGCATTGGATAACATTTTCCCTTACCCTAAATTCTGTATTTTCTTCTCTTCAGGTGCACTTCAATCGTGATGGCTCTTTGATTGTGTCCAGCAGTTACGATGGCCTTTGGTAAGTTAGGAGAGGAAAGATTAAGTATTTTGGGTTCCTATTTGCTCAGTTGTTTCTTTGTAAAGAACAGGTATTGAAAGAAAGTATATATGAAGTAGGGATGACAACTATTGACACATCTCCCACAGCAGGGGTCCCCAAACTTTTTAAACAGGGGGCCAGTTCACAATCCTTCAGACCATTAGAGGACCGGACTATAGTTGGCCACCAAGCAATAATAATAATAATAGTAGTAGTAATAAAAAAGAGGGTTGGAAGAGACCCTTTGGGCCATTGAGTCCAACCTCCTTCTGCCTTTGTGCACCAAAAGCACAAACAAAGCACCCCTGACAGATGGCCTCTCCACCTTAATGTTAATAACAACAACAACAACAACAACAACAACAACAATAGTAATAAAGAGGGTTGGAAGAGACCCCTTGGGCCATTTAGTCCAACCCCCTTCTGCCTTTGTGCATCAAAAGCACAAGCAAAGCACCCCTGACAGATGGCCTCCCAGCCTCAATGTTAATAATAATAATAATAATAATAATAATAATAATAATAATTAGAAGAAGAGAACCCTCAGGTCATTTAGCCCAACCCCCTTCTGCCTTTGTGCCTTGGGGGCCGGATAAATGGCTTCGATGGGCCGCATGTGGCCCCCAGGCCTTAGTTTGGGGACCCCTGTCCCACAGGGAACGAAAATCACGTTTATTTCCTCCCTAGGCAGGAAGCAGCTAAGCTTTGAAGCTGCAAGGCTATTCAAAGCTAATCAAGGTGATCACTGGCAACATTCACATTTGCATCCAACAGACAAGAGTTCTTTCTTTCTCATACCCCGGACAACATTCCACAGATACATAAACCCCACTTGTCTAGTTTCCAACAGACCTCACAACCTCTGAGGATGCCTGCCATAGATGTGGGCGAAACGTCAGGAGAGAATGCTTCTGGAACATGGCCATACAGCCCGGAAAATTCACCGCAACCCAATGATTCCGGCCATGAAAGCCTTCGACAACACAACTTGCATAATAATCTTCATAAATGGTTTTCCCTTCTTCGAGATAGAGCACTTGTCTTATCCACACCTTGTATTAAAAAGAGAAAGAGATAGGTGGGTGGGTAGATAGAGGGATAGATGGATGGATGGAAAGATTGATAGATCAATTGAAACCCATAGATCATATAGAGTGAGATTTATATGTAGAGAGAGTAAGGTTTCCAAACTTAGCCACAAAATACATGAATATATGCAGTAATGAGCAATAATAGTTTATTATTATTTTTATTAATATTATATGGGGGGGCCTCCGGTGGCACAGCGTGTTAAAGCGCTGAGCTGCTGAACTTGCGGACCAAAAGGTCACAGGTTCGAATCCAGAGAGCAGAATGAGTGCCCGCTGTTAGCCCCAGCTTCTGCTAATCTAGCAGTTCGAAAACATGCAAATGTGAGTAGATTAATAGGTACCGCTCCGGCAGGAAGGTGGCGGCGCTCCATGCAGTCATGCTGGCCACATGACTTTGGAGGTGTCTATGGACAACGCCGGCTATTCGACTTAGAAATAGAGATGAGCACCAACCCACAGAGTCGGACACGACAGGACTTAACATCAGGGGATACCTTTACCTTATTATAATTGTATATTTATATTACACGTAATATTACTAATAATAATGCAATATAGTGTTATACTACAATATAGTAATATATAATGCTTATATTGTTCTGTGCTAATAATATAATATATTGTATGTATATATAACTTGTAAGCTGCCCTGAGTCCCTTTTGGGGTGAGAAGGGTGGGATATAAATGTCGCTAACAAATAAATAAATAAATAAATGAACACTGACCTATTTATTTAATTACCGTAATAAATTTATTTATATACTGCTCTTCTCCCCCGGGGGACCCAGAGTGGTCTTACACAATGGTAGAATTAAATGCCACATATAATACAACATGTAGTAAAAAACCAAACAGAAATCACAAATAAATGCTGGTATCCAAATCAAATTATAACAATTAAAACCATGTGACCATTACAACTGGGGAAGTTTCGAGCCAAGATGGATCATTGGTCTCTTTCTGTCACAGAAAAGGCCCAACTCTTACTGTTCTGATTCCCCAACCAGAGATAGTTGTTTCTAACAATCCCTTTTTTATTTTGACATTTCAGTCGAATCTGGGATACCGCCTCAGGCCAGTGTTTGAAAACATTGATTGGTAAGTGTTTATTGAAACCAATGCTAATATACAAAGCTGGTGAACAGTATTTTCCATAAACGGCGTTCTGCTTTTCCTCTTACAGACGATGACAATCCGCCGGTGTCCTTCGTGAAGTTCTCTCCAAACGGGAAATACATTCTAGCTGCAACTTTGGATAAGTAAGAGAGAAAGGAATGACTGGCAGAGAGGCCTCAAAGCTTATTATTATTATTATTATTATTATTATTATTATTATTATTATTATTAATATTATTATTATTATTATATTTATAAGGGTGGCTTACAAGTTATATGTACATACAATAAATTATAATATTAGCATAGCACAATATAAGCATTATATATTACGATATTGTACTATACCACTATATTGCAATATTATTAGTAATATTACATGTAATATAAACATACATTTATAGTAGTATATTATGATAGTATTACATTATAATACTATCAATATTATATGTATATCAATATACAGTAGAGTCTCACTTATCCAACGTAAACGGGCCGACAGAACGTTGGATAAGCGAATATGTTGGATAATAAGGAGAGATTAAGGAAAAGCCTATTAAACATCAAATTAGGTTATGATTTTACAAATTAAGCACCAAAACATCATGTTAGACAACAAATTTTACAGAAAAAGTAGTTCAGTACGCAGTAATGCTATGTAGTAATTACTGTATTTACGAATTTAGCACCAAAATATCATGATATATTGAAAACATTGACTACAAAAATGCCTTGGATAATCCAGAACGTTGGATAAGCGAGTGTTGGACAAGTGAGACTCTACTGTATTATTATTATTGTTATTTATAAGGGTGGCTTACAAGTGATAGGTACATACAATATATTTTAATATTAATATTGCACAATATAAGCATTATATATTACTACAATGTACTATACCACTATATTGCAATATTATTAGTAATATTACATGTAATATAAACATATATTTATAGTAGTATATTATAATAGTATTACATTATAATATTATCAATATTATATGTATATCAATATATTATTTTATTAGTATAGCATAATATGAGTATTATATATAACTAGCTGTGCCTGGCTACGCGTTCCTGTGGCGAAGTATGGTGGTATGGGAAATAAAGTATTGAGAAATTAGTGGTAGTAATGAGGCCCTTTCTACCCAGCTGTATAAAATGCACACTGAAGTGGATTATATGACAGTGTGGAGTCAAGATAATCTAGTTTAAAGCAGATAATATAAGATTATAAATGGGTTATATAGCTGTGTGGAAGGGCCTTGAGTCTACACTGCCATATAATCCAGTTAAAATCAGATAATCTGTATTTTATAGGCAGTGTGGAAGAGGCCTGAGTGAGGCCTAACTCTGCCTGTCCCCTGGGCTGAGTGGGTTGCTAGGAGACCAAGTGGGCTTAGCCTTCTAACTGGCAGCAATTGGATAAAAACAATTCTTCCTCTCCCTCTAATTAGGACTTTATTTTTGTTTTCTTTTTGTTGTATGAACGTGGAGGCATGGATGAGGGGTTGTGCTGCCAAGTTTAGTGTTTCTTGGATGTGTCGTTTTGTTCTTTTGTCCTAGGCCGAAATTTCATTACCCTTTTATATATATAGATACACTATTATAGTTGTATGTTTATATTTACGTAATATTACTAATAATATTGCATTATAGTGGTATAGTACAATATAGTAATACATAATGCTTATATTGTGCTATACTAATAATATAATATATTGTATGTACATATAATATTGATGATAATATTACAATGTAATACAATATAATAATAATACACTATTATAGTTGTACGTTTATATTATTATTTTATTGTATTACATTGTAATGTTATCATCAATATTATATGTACATACAATATATTATATTATTAGCATAGCACAATATAAGCATTATATATTACGACTAGCTGTGCCCGGCCACGCGTTGCTGTGGCGAAGTCTGGTGGTTTGGGAAATAAAGTATTGAAGAATTTGTGGTAGTTAAGGTAAAGGGTCAAGGTTTTCCCCTGACGTTAAGTCCAGTCGTGTCCGACTTTGGGGATTGGTGGTTATCTCTATTTGTAAGCTGAAGAGCCGGTGTTGTCCGTAGACTCCTCCAAGGTCATGTGGTATGACTGCATGGAGCACTGTTACCTTTCCGCTGGAGCGGTTCCTATTCATGTACTCTCATTTGAATGTTTTTGAACTTTAGGGTTGGGAGAAGCTGGGGCTAACGGTGGGGGCTCTGTCCGTTCCTCGAATTCAAACCTGCGACCTTTCGGTCCAGAAGTTTAGCAGCTCAACGCTTTAAGACAGTGCGCCATCAGGGGATATTATTTTCGAAAGGTTGTGAATATACAATATTTTTGATTGTTTTTGTCTGTTGGAGGGAAGTATGAATGCTGCAATTAGGAGAAATGATTAGCATGTAATGGCCTTGTAACTTTAAAGCCTGGCTGTTTCCTCCCTGAGTGAAATTTTTGTTGGGATGTGTTAGCTGGCTGATTGTTTCCTGTCTGGAATTCCCTTGTTTTCAGAGTGGTGTTGTTTGTGATATTGTATGTGCTTCTAGTGTCTGTGACCCTGAGAAAACAGAGGATTTGCCAGACTTTGATGATGGGAATACTTTGTTGGTAGGTGTTAGCTGGCCCTGATTGTTTCCTGTCTGGAATTCCCTTGTTTTCAGAGTGGTGTTGTTTGTGATATTGTATGTGCTTCTAGTGTCTGTGACCCTGAGAAAACAGAGGATTTGCCAGACTTTGATGATGGGAATACTTTGTTGGTAGGTGTTAGCTGGCCCTGATTGTTTCCTGTCTGGAATTCCCTTGTTTTCAGAGTGGTGTTGTTTGTGATATTGTATGTGCTTCTAGTGTCTGTGACCCTGAGAAAACAGAGGATTTGCCAGACTTTGATGATGGGAATACTTTGTTGGTAGGTGTTAGCTGGCCCTGATTGTTTCCTGTCTGGAATTCCCTTGTTTTCAGAGTGTGGTTCTTTATTTAGTGTTGTGATTGTAGAGATTATATTGTTATGTATTATTGTACCACAGTAATTATTTCATCTTACAGTAGAATCTCAGTTATGCAACATTTGGTAATGCAATGTTCTGGATTATCCAACGTAGTCTGCGTTTTGGTGGTTAATTTGTATAATTATTCCCTAATTTGATGTTTAATTGGGTTTTCTGAATTGGTTCTTATTATCCAACATATTCAGTTATGCAATGTTGTGCTGGGACGTTTATGTTGAAGTGAGATACTATATTATAGATATGATATACAGATTTATAATGTTGCAAGGAAGGCGTTTGCATCATCCCCCGGGCACTGGAAAAGGGTAAATAAATAAGAGAAGAGGAGAAGGCGCTCTGTACCTGCTCAGGGGCCAGGCGGGAGGCGTGGGGGGTGAGGTCTGCCCTTCTCCTTTGCCCCTCGTACCGGAGCGGAGGCGGCGCCGGTGTGGTGGTGGGTTGGCAGGCCTGGTAGGCCAGGGAAGAGCGGGCTCTGGTGGAGGGGCGGGCCCGCCTCGTGCTTCCCGGTGCCGGCCTCCATGTTCTTCGACCCAGGAGGAGGAGGAGGAGGAGAACGACGCTTGTCCGCCGCTGCAGGCCCGAGAGGAAGAAAAAGGAGTGGGAAAGGACGGAGGGAGGGAGCGGGAAAGAGGCCTTTTTTGTTTCCCAGGTGAGATGTGAGGGCAGGGAAGGGTCGGCTTAGGCCCTCCGGATGTTTTGGAGTGGAACTCCCAATTCAAGGATGGGGAGCTCAGCCTCCTGAGGCGGAGGTGTGCCTTCTCCTGCCGAGTCCCCGGCTTTGGCGGTGGAGGCGGCGCAAGAGGGGGTTCTGTGTGTGCGCGCATGCGCGCGGGAAGCGTTGGGAGGATTGTGTTTGTACGCATGCGCACATCGCCTGTTGTGTTTTTTTTGGTGTTGTGATTGTGTTTTTTGTTTGTTTATATTGTATCTTACTGGAGGCGGGGATGATGGATTGTGTGGGTAATTTTAGAGTTTGGGGGATGTTGGGTTTTGTTGTTCTGTGCATCGCCACGATGCCAAAAGCCTTTTATATATATAGATATTGTACTATACCACTATATTGCAATATTATTAGTAATATTACATGTAATACACTATTATAGTTGTATGTTTATATTACATGTAATATTACTAATAATATTGCATTATAGTGGTATAGTACAATATAGTCTTATACACCTAGCTGGGATACATTGAAGGTTTTAAACTAAAGTTCCAATGATCATCAGTCAAAGATGCTTTAGGATGCTAAGGCTTTTTCCCAGCTATAATATAGAAACAAATGAGAGTTTTTGTATGTTGTTTTCACTTTTCTTTATCCATTCGATCACCTTACTAAATTCTATATTTTTTTCCCCTGCCACTCTTTAGCACTCTCAAACTTTGGGACTACAGCAAAGGAAAGGTGAGTTTCACAGCTTTTCGTTTAGAAGTTTTACTGGGAATTCACATGGGGAAGGCATAGCTTGTAATGATCTTTTTTGCCCAAACCAATGTGTTTTGTATCTTTTTTGTGATTGTTCCTATCTATTTAAGTATCCCTCTTTCTCTGGATCTATTTGTGTCTATTTATCTGAACCTATCTACCTGTCTGGATTGATTTGTGGATCGATCTATCCATCTTGATGTGTTTTTAGCTACAGTAGAGTCTCACTTATCCAAGCTAAACGGGCCGGCAGAAGCTTGGATAAGCGAATATGTTGGATAATAAGGAGGCATTAAGGAAGAGCCTATTAAACATCAAATTAGGTTATGATTTTACAAATGAAGCACCAAAACTTCATGTTATACAACAAATTTGACAGAAAAAGTAGTTCAATACTAAGTAATGTTATGTTGTAATTACTGTATTTACAAATTTAGCACGAAAATATCACGATAAATGGCTTGGATTATCCAGAGGCTTGGATAAGTGAGACTCTACTGTATATTGTAACCCGCCTCGAGCCACAAGGAGAGGCGGATAAAAAATAAATAAAATTACACTATGTAACATGATTTTTTGTTCCTGGGTTATAAATATCATTTCCTAATTGGTTCTATCATAAAGATATGGGGGAGATGTATTAAACTGTAAAAATTTTGTTATAGGGGAAGGATATCCTATTTATTTATTTATTTATTTACTACATTTATATCCCGCCCTTCTCACCCCAAAGGGGACTTGGAGCAGCTTACAGGTTATATGTACATACAATATATTATATCATTAGCAAAGCACAATATTAGCATTATACTAGCTGTGCTCGGCCATGTGTTGCTGTGGCAAAGTGGTGGTGGTATTGGTTAAAAATGATTGTGGAATTTTTATTTGACATTATTTGTATCTTTTAAATTAATTTTATTGTAACTTATCTTTTTTATTTATTATATTTTATTATTTTTAGTTATTTTGTTATTATAGTATTTTATTGAATTAATTTTTTAGTGTTTTTAATTATTTTAGTGTTTTTTATTTTATTGTATCATTTGTATTTATTTTATTTTTTATTATTTTATTAACACTGGGCTGAGCAGGTTGCTAGGAGAGCAAGTGGGCGGAGCTTAGCCTTCTAACTGGCAGCAATTGGATAAAAACAATTATTCCTCTCCCTCTAATTATGACTTGATTTTTATTTTTATTTTTTTGTTGTCGGAACCTAGGGGCAAGGATGGTGGGTTGTGTTGCCAAATTTCTAGGTCCTGGGGCTTGTACTTTTGTTTAGTGGGAGGAACGGACACCATTACTCTGTTATATATATAGATATTACTATGTTGTACTATACCACTATACTGTAATATTATTAGTAATATTACATTTACTATATAATATATAGTTAATTCATATTATTGTATCCCTCCACCTCCGTCCTTCCCTCCATCTGGGACTACTGATTTCCATGGTTTGCCCCTTTTTGTCTTCCAGTGCCTAAAGACCTACACAGGCCACAAGAACGAAAAGTATTGCATCTTTGCCAATTTCTCGGTTACTGGTGGAAAGGTGAGGATTTATTTACAGTATTTATATTCCACCCGTCTCACCCCAAAGGGGATTCAGAGTGGATCACAGAACATAATAATAATAATAATAATAATAATAATAATAATAATAATAATAATAATACAGCACAGAGTCCTAAACGTTTGGGAAGTGTTCGACTTGTGATTTTGTGATACGAAATCCAGCATATAGATCCCATTTGCTGTGTCATACTACAGTATGTCTTTGTGATGATGATGATAATAATAATACATCACACAGTCCTAGACACTTGAGAAGTGTTCGACTTGTGATTTTGTGATCCAAAATCCGCCATATAGATCTCATTTGCTGTGTCATACTACAGTATGTCTTTGTGATGATAATAATAATAGCAACAATAATAATAATACACCACATAGTCCTAAACGCTTGGGAAGTGTTCGACTTGTGATTCTGTGATATGAAATCCAGCATATAGATCTCGTTTGCTGTGTCATACTACAGTATGTCTTTGTGTCACCAATAATAAACAATAATAATAATAATACATCACACAGTCCTGAACCCTTGGGAAGTGTTCGACTTGTGATTTTGTGATACGAAATCCAGCATATAGATCTCATTTGCTGTGTCATACTATGTCTTTGTGTCACCAATAATAATAATAATAATAATAATAATAATAATAATAATAATAATAATAATAATATGGCACACAGTCCTAAACGCTTGGGAAGTGTTCGACTTGTGATTTTGTGATATGAAATCCAGCATATAGATCTCATTTGCTGTGTCATACTATGTCTTTGTGTCACCAATAATAATAATAATAATATGGCACACAGTCCTAAACGCTTGGGAAGTGTTCGACTTGTGATTTTGTGATATGAAAACTAGCATATAGATCTCATTTGCTGTGTCATACTATGTCTTTGTGTCACCAATAATAATAATAATAATAATAATAATACATCACACAGTCCTAAACGCTTGGGAAGTGTTCGACTTGTGATTTTGTGATACGAAATCCAGCATATAGATCTCATTTGCTGTGTCATACCCTGACAATGTGTCAATAATAATAATAATAATAATAATAATAATAATAACTATTTTTGTATCCCGCCTCCATCTCCCCAAGGGGACTCGGAGCGGCTCACATGGGGATAAGCCTGATCAACATGGCTTAAAACACAATCAGCAAAATTGAAAACATTATTACCACATAAAACAACATCGACATCATTATGTATAACATAATGAAATTTGATACATTTATGGCAAACATTCAGTGCCATTTATCCACTGAAATGGGTCAAAGTGGAAGAATGGAAGTTGGCAAAATAGCCTAATGGAAGAAGCCTAGAAAATCCAGGCAAAGCGTGAGTGTGTGCCATTTAAACTATTTTCTCGTTGTTCTTATTTTCCTTGTCTGTATTTCCGCCCCATCAGTGGATCGTGTCTGGTTCCGAGGACAACCTGGTTTACATTTGGAACCTGCAGACAAAAGAAATCGTACAGAAGCTGCAAGGACACACAGGTATGCATTCGAGAGGGTCAGAAAATGTGGAAAATTAAGTTGATGGGGTAGCCCTATGGGGGCACACTTTCTCCACCCTTATTCCAGGCTGATTATGTAGCTCATAGATTTAGAAGAAGATCCCCAAAGGTCACAGATAACAAGCTTTTGTGCTTCTCAAAGGGGCATCCTTTCAAATATTTGAACATGGCTCTCATGACTCATGCTCAATTTGTGGTCTCCTAACACTCCCAAGATCCCTTTCACATATAAACACTTCCCTCCATCTTGAGTCTCTACTCCTAATGATGCAGCCTAGAATTGCATTGGCCTTTTTCGCTGCAGCACCACACTCTTGACTTACGTTTATATGTGAAGTGTTTCACATATAAACACTTCCCTCCATCTTGATTCTATACTCCTAATGATGCAGCCTTGAATTGCATTGGCCTTTTTCGCTGCAGCACCACACTCCTGACTTATGTTTATATGTGAAGTGTTTCACATATAAACACTTCCCTCCATCCCAGTTGACTCTCTGACACTTGTTTATGCACTTTATTATTAAAGCTTTGGATATTGTGTTTTATATGCCTGACCCCTTTTATTTCCAGTGGTTGATGCTGTATTATTACTCATGTGTTCTGATTTTATGTGTTTTATTGTATTTTAAAAATGTTTAAATTGTTTATTTTATTTGATTTATATTATTACTGTTTCCTTTTGATTGCTTTATTCTGCTTTGTTTTGGGCATCGCCCCATGTTAGCCGCCCCAAGTCCCTTTGGGGAGATGGTGGTGGGATAGAAAAATAAAGTATTATTATTATTATTATTATTATTATTATTATTATTATTATTATTATGCTGCCTTGAATCAGATTGGCTTTTTTTGCTGCAGCGTCACACTCTTGGCTCATGTTCAGCTTGTGATCTGCTAAGACTCCTTGACCCCATCCTATTCTATATCACAACTAGCTGTGCCCTGCCACGTGTTGCTGTGGCCAATTGGAATTGCAGTGAGTAGACTCGCTGCTTGTAAGCCTGGGCGCTTTCTATATATGGGCCTCCTTGGTTGGACTGGTTGAATGGGACGGAGTGCCATGATGGCTTCCAAAAGTGAGGGTTTTTGATGTAGGGGAAATGTTGGTTGGGTAGGTTGAAGAGGAGTGAATAGTCTTGCTGGCCTGTCTTCTGAGTGTTGTTTTGTATTTAGTGTCTTGATTTTAGAGATGCTATTGTTCTGTTTTCTTATTTGACCAGAGTTAATTATTACATATGAGATAGAGTAATGTTATGTATTAATAAATATTAGATAAGTGAAGCTTGGATAAGTGAGACTGTATTGTATTGTCTGTTTGCAGGGCAAGTGCCAATGTTGGCATTGGTGAGCTTGATTATCACTGAATGGCCTCGCAGGTTCAGTGCCTGGCTGCTTCTTGCCTGTGAAGCTGTTTATTGTTATTGTTGTTTTGGTTTTTATTATGATTGAGGGGTAAATTGAGGGAAAGAGAAGGAGAAAGTGAAAGTAATTGAGGGAGAATTCCAGTTTTTTTAGGCCCCATGGAGGTTGAGGATGTCTAGTTTTGTTGTATGAACCTAGAGACGTGGATGATGGGTTCTGTTGTCAAATTTTGAGGTTGGGGGGCCTTTAGTTTTGTTGTTTTGCCCGGTGGAGTGATGCCATTCTCCTTTTATATATATAGACTAGCTGTGGCCGGCCACGCGTTGCTGTGGCGTTGTCTGGTGGTGTTGGTGAGACATTGTTGAGGTAGTGGTGGTATTGAATGTCTGTTGTATGGCTGTCTTTATGTTTAGTATGCACACTGAGTGGATTATATGGCAGTGTGGACTCAATCCAGTTCAAAGCAGATGATATAAGATTCTAAATGGGTAATATAGCTGTGTGGAAGGGCCTTGAGTCTACACTACCATATAATCCAGTTCAAATCTGATCATCTGTGGAAGAGGCCTAAGTGAGGCCTAACTGTGCCTGTCCCCTGGGCTGAGGAGGTTGCTAGGAGACCAAGTGGGCGGAGCTTAGCCTTCAAACTGGCAGCAATTGGATAAAAACTATTATTCCTCTCCCTGTAATTAGGACTTTATTTTTCTTTTCTTTTTGTTGTATCAACCTAGAGCCGTGCATGATGGGTTGTGTTGTCAAATTTCGAGGTTGGGGGGCCTGTAGTTTTGTTGTTTTGTCCAGTGCCCTGATGCCATTCTCCTTTTATATATATAGATTTGGCAGGGTTTTCATGATGGGGTTTCGGGAGCATTCCAACCTGTGTTTCCTTCTCTTTTGTCCCAAACAGACGTGGTGATCTCGACCGCCTGCCACCCCACGGACAACATCATCGCCTCCGCGGCCCTAGAAAACGACAAAACGATCAAGCTTTGGAAGAGTGACTGTTAAGAGCGACGCGCCGGGGCGCCAACACCACTTTAGAGACTGTTGGGGGGCGGGAGGGGTTCGCCTGGAAGAATTAGGGGGGTTATTTTGTGTTCGTTTTGTTTTTTTATAAAAGAGAAAACCCACATTACGAGAGAACTCCCATTGGAGGCCTGACTTTGGGAATAAAAAAAAACACTGCTTTCCTTTCCTTCCTTTCTCCCTATGCTGGTAAATTGGGCATGTCTCCATTCCGTTTTCGGAGGATGCGCATTTTTCCTATATATTTTTCAAAACTGTCATTCACACCTCAGATTTTCAATCAAAAGCGGTCAGCGAAGCCTCGTCAGGTTTGTTTTTTTCCAATGAGACCAAATGAGGTTTCTGACCCTTATTTTTCTTTGCGTTTTCCCCCATTTTTGTGCATTCTGGTCTTTGCTTTTTCTTCTTCTAGTATTCCTTCTACAACCTTCCTGGCTTTGTGGCTTTTTTCCATATATTTTTCTCTCCCATCGTTTGTTTTTCTTAATTTCTAAATCACACAATACCTGTACAGTTTATTCCAGTGTATAAAACAAAACAGAACCTTTTTTTAATTATTATTGTATGGACTTGTGTTGCTTAATGGCATGACTGTATCCTTTTTCACAGTCTTTTTTTCCCCACGTTGGCGGCATTTCACACATCCAAACTGGTGACCTTATTAATACATTATAAATAAAAACAGGTGGGATTTTTATTTGGATGGCTCCAATTCCAGTGGACTCGTGTGAATTTTGCAAAATCGTGGCAATGTGGACTATAACAATGTGTTGTTCAATAATAATAATAATAAAACTTTATTTATATACCGCCCTATCTCCCGGATGGGAGTCAGGGCGGTTTACAGTCATAAAAGCAACACAAACATTACATAACAACATAATAACATTTTTATTTATAATAATAATAAATTATTAATAATAAATAATAAATTATTAAACAAAGTAAAATAATACAATTATAACAATAAATCACACTTACATGACCAGATCAAGGGGACGGGAACCATAAATCCAATATATTAAAATGCATCATTTTAGGCTAGGGAAATCTTGTGCAATATATTCAAGCTAGGCAAGTGGATTGTTGTATATTGTTGTGTTTTCGGGGCTGTATGGCCATGTTCTAGAAGTGCTGGCCTGCTATAGATGTGGGCGAAACGTCAGGAGAGAATGCTTCTGGGACATAGTCATACAGCCCGGAAAACACACAACAACTCTGTGATCCCGGCCATGAAAGCCTTCAGCAACAATTGTTGTCTAAGACTTTCGTGGCCGGAATCACTGGGTTGCTGTGAGTTTACCGTGCTGTCTGGCCTTGTCCCAGAAGCATTCTCTCCTGACGTTTCGCCCACATTTATGGCAGGCATCCTCAGAGGTTGTGAGGTCTGTTGGAAACTAGTCAAGTGGGGTTTATATACAGTAGAGTCTCACTTATGTAACACTCGCTTATCCAACGTTCTGGATTATCCAACGTATTTTTGTAGTCGCTGTTTTCAATAAATCGTGAGATTTTGGTGCTAAATTCGTAAATACAGTAATTACTACATAGCATTACTGTGTATTGAACTACTTTTTCTGTCAAATTTGTAGTATAACATGATGTTTTTGTGCTTAATTTTTAAAATCATAACCTAATTTGATGTTTAATAGGCTTTTCCTTAATGCCTCCTTATTATCCAACATATTCGCTTATCCAACATTCTGCCGGCCCGTTTATGTTGGATAAGTGAGACTCTACTGTATCTGGAATGTCTAGGGTGGGAGAAAGAACTCTTGTCTGCTTGAGGCAAGTGTGAATGTTGCATTTGGTCACCTTGATTAGCATTGAATGGCCTTTCAGCTTCAAAACCTGGCTGTGTCCTGCCTGAGGGAATCCTTTGTTGGGAGGTGTTAGCTGACCCTGATTGTTTCCTGCCTGGAATTGTCCCGTTTTCTGAGTGTTGCTCTTTATTTACTGTCCTGATTTTAGAGGTTGTTTTTAAATACTGGTAGCCAGATTTTGTTCATTTTCATGGTTTCCTCCTTTCTGTTGAAATTGTCCACATGCTTGTAGATTTCAATGGCTTTTCTGTGTCGGTTGTCAGAGTGGCCCAGCATTTCTGTGTTCTCATATAATATGCTGTGTCCATGTTGTCAACAGACCTCACAATGTTTGAGGATGCCTGCTTAGATGTTGGAAGAACAATAACAAGTTTATTCAGGCACAGAGCTTAGTGGTTACAATGGTGTTTCTCACTTAGAGGTATTCTTATTAACAATAACAAGTTTATTCAGGCACAGAGCTTAGTGGTTACAATGGTGTTTCTCACTTAGAGGTATTCTTATTAACAGTTACAATACTAGAATGAGATGAATCAACTCTAAAGTATCACTTCTTTTACTTAAAGTAGTTAAAGCTTCTTTCTCTGCTACTTTTAAACTGTTACTTCAATGGAACTCTGTGAGTCCAGCTGGGATTGGTTCCCAAAGTCTGGAACTTGGACTATCCAGTGACTTCAAACCACAGTCACCTCTGTGATATAGTATCACAGATTCTCTGTTCCTTACTAGGACACAGACTACATTAAATAAGTCACCAAACTTTTTTAAAACCGACTCAAAATGAACAATTGAGTCTCCTTGATCCCATCAACCTGGAATCAATCTTCCCTGTGACTCATCAGAGCACAGACCGACTGACTTTTTAAAACTGCACTTCTTCCACCAAACGGCAGTCAGTTCTGCTTACTTCTCCATGGCAACCAGCCTTTGAGTGCTGAAATGCAATAACTGTAATACTTACCCTTTTAAAACAAACACACAGTTAAACATAACATCTGTAAACCAAAATTCGTACTTCATTACACTCCTTTCCTATCGTTTGAAGCCATTGTTCCATTGCGTCCTAGTCTCCAGGGAGACTTGGACCCTCTTTCCTATGACTTCACCTCACATCTTGATCACTCGCTCTCATCCTTTCTCCTCTCAGCCTTCTCTTTAGGCTAAACATGCCCAGCTCTTTAAGCCGCTCCTCATATGGTTTGTTCTCCAGAGCCTTGATCCTTTTACCCTCTTCTGGACACATTCCTGCTTGTCAACATTTTCCTTCAGTGGGACACTGTGGTTCCAGGTGTGGTCTGACCAAGGCGGAATAGAGGGGACCACTCTCTCAACCATCATGTCAGACTACATAGAAAAGCCATTGAAATCCACAAGCACGTAGACAAACTCAACAGCAAGGAGGAAATGCATGAAAATGAACAAAATCGGGTTATTTAAAAAACTCTAGAATCGGGACAATAAATATAGATCAACACTCAGGAAACAGGGCAATTCCAGACAGGAAACAATCAGGGCCAGCTAACACCTCCCAAGGCAAACAGCAACCCAGTGATTCCGGCCATGAAAGCTTTCGACCAGGGCCTAAATTTAAGCAAACATCTGAATGGTGCATCTTAATGGGGTTGCCATTAATAAATCCAGCAATGCATTCATGTTTTCGTTTTTAAAACCTCGGGATCCCCAGGAAGGCAGATCGCCGATTAGACCGTTTTGCCGGCAAATCCTGCTTAGCGATCATCCCTTATTGGACACGGAACTTATCTCATCTCATTGCAGCGGCCCAAAGCCTAAGCCGGGTTGGCCAGCTGTCTCCGATTTCTTCCCATTTTCTATATTATTAAAGGGCAGAGATATGAACAAACACACACACAAATCCAAATTCCTCTTTTGTGTTGACGAAATATATTTTCTTTGGGCTGCAGTGAGTTTACCAGGCCATGTTGCAGAAGCACTCTCTCCTGATGTTTCGCCCACATCTATGGCAGGCATCCTCGGAGGTTGCGAGGTATATGGCGAAACTAAGCAAGGAAGGTTTATATATCTGTGGAAGGTCCAGGGTGTGGGAAAGAAATCTTGTTTTTTCAAGGCAAGTGTGAATGTTGCAATTGGACAGATTATTATTATTATTATTATTATTATTATTATTATTATTATTATTACTTATGACACAGCAAACAAGATAGATATGCTGGATTTTGTATCACAAAAATCCCAAGTCGAACACTTCCCAAGTGTCTAGGACTGTGTGATGTATTTTCGGATGATGCATGCAGATCCCAGTAGGGTGGCCTTTTGCAGTTATTATTTTATGACACAGCAACAAGATAGATATGCTGGATTTCGTATCACAAAAATCCCAAGTCGAACACTTCCCAAGTGTCTAGGACTGTGTGATGTATTTTCGGATGATGCGTGCAGATCCCAGTAGGGTGGCCTTTTGCAATTATTATTATTATTATTTGAAACACAACAAGATGATGATTATTATAATTATATAATAATAATAAAACTTTATTTGTATTCCACCCTATCTCCCCAAAGGGCCTCAGGGCGGATTACACCTCCCAACAAAGAATTCCCCCAGGCAGGAAGCAGCCAGGCTTTGCAGCTGCGAGGCCATTCAATGTTAATCTGGGCCAGAGTGAAAGGGACCAGGAAGACATTATTATTATTATTATTATTATTATTATTATTAGTGATATTTATATCCTGCCCTTCTCACCCTGATGGTGACTCAGGAAGGTTTACAAGTTATATGTACAATATATTCTATTATTAGCATAGCACAATATAAGCATTATATATTACTATACTATACCATTATATTGCAATATTATTAGTAATATTACATGTAATATAAATATAGCATTATAATAGTGTAATATTGTTACTATATTGTATTACATTATAATATCAATATATGTATATACAATATATTAAATTATGAGTATTATAATAGGAGTATTATATATTATTATATTGTTATATTGACACAGGAGACACAGTGGAATGATGTCTTCCTAGTCTCCTTCTTCACTCTGGCCCAGATTAGCATTGAATGGCCTTGCAGCTGCAAAGCCTGGCTGGTCCCTGCCTGGGGGAATCCTTTGTTATGAGGTATTAGCTGGCCCTGATTGTTTCCTGTCTGGAATTCCCCTGTTTTCTGAGTGTTGTTCTTTATTTACTGTCCTGATTTTAGAGCTTTCTTTCTTAATGATATAGACAGGAACAATAGGAAAAACAATGGATGAAGAAAAAGAATAAACACACTTTTCTTATTATTTGCTTAAATTTTAGAAAACCCCAAAATATTGCCTTTTCAAATTCCAGATTTGATCCTGGTGGGATTCGAACTCGCGAGCTACGACGCAGCAGCGCCGCTCCTGCCGCCATCTTGGAAGAGGGCAAAATGAAAGCTGTGCCCGACTTTAAGATGGCGGAGCACCGCTAGCCTATTTTCTCGTGATGGCTTTATATTATTTTCGTGGCTGATTTTACGCATTTCGTTAGGAAAATCTACCTCTAACCTGTCTTTAAGGGAGAAAGAAAGTACGCATCGTTCCTTATTCCGATATTTAAGCGTCATTTCCCTTTGTTTGGGTGCTTTGTGCTGCGATTGGATGAAAATATGCATATGAAATGAGGGAGGAGACTCTCTATTTCGGTATTTAAGCGACATTTCCCTTTGCTTGGACGCCTCGTGCTGTGATTGGATGAAAATATGCATATGTAATGAGGGAGGAGACTCTCTATTTCGGTATTTAAGCGAAATTTCCCTTTGCTTGGACGCCTTGTGCTGCGATTGGATGAAAATATGCATATGAAATGAGGGAGGAGACTCTATTTCGGTATTTAAGCGACATTTCCCTTTGCTTGGACGCCTTGTGCTGCGATTGGATGAAAATATGCATATGAAATGAGGGAGGAGACTTTCCATCTCGAACGAGATTTTTTTGAAATAAATTGACTTTTACGGAATGAAATTTTAAAATGATACCTATACTTGCGTTAGAATGAGAAAAGAAAATATAAATAGATTAAAATATGCTCTTTAATAGGCTTAGTGATTGCCCACTATAACCTGAAAAGATGTAAAATTGTGGCCTTTATATACAGAGCGGGCAAATAATTGGGCTGTGTTGTATGAAAGGAGAGAAGGTTAGCACTCCCCTTGATAAGGATGGAAGAGGTCCCAGTGGCCTGTACAACACGCATATGGTTAAGGCATTGCCACTTACTTCGTGGCATCTAACCAAGTTTTTTTACTCTTCTTTTTAATTGTGGGATTTGTAGTTCCTTTTGCAACATAGGGTGCCAATCCAAGAGTCACCTGTCAATCAGAAGCATGACATCATCTGGAAAGGACCGTCTCCCTGTCCCATTGCCTTCTCAAGATCCTTCGGTGAGAATAATATTAATAATAATAATCAATAGTATATAGATCGATACTTGTCAGGGTTAAAGTGGTACCAAACTGCATTAATTCTACCATGTAGATGCACCCATGGATTCAAAACATAGGCTTGGCCCCGATTAATACTTGGATGAGACATTGACAGGTTTAAAGTGTTTTCAAACTGCATTAATTCTACAATGTAGATGCATTCAAGGAGTCAAGTGGTACCAAACTGCATTAATTCTACCATGTAGATGCACTCAAGGATTCAAAACATAGGCTCGGCCCCGATTAATACTTGGATGAGACATTGACAGGTTTAAAGTGTTTTCAAACTGCATTAATTCTACAATGTAGATGCATTCAAGGAGGCAAGTGGTACCAAACTGCATTAATTCTACCATGTAGATGCATTCAAGGAGGCAAGTGGTACCAAACTGCATTAATTCTACAATGTAGATGCATTCAAGGAGGCAAGTGGTACCAAACTGCATTAATTCTACCATGTAGATGCATTCAAGGAGGCAAGTGGTACCAAACTGCATTAATTCTACCATGTAGATGCATTCAAGGAGGCAAGTGGTACCAAACTGCATTAATTCTACAATGTAGATGCATTCAAGGAGGCAAGTGGTACCAAACTGCATTAATTCTACCATGTAGATGCATTCAAGGAGGCAAGTGGTACCAAACTGCATTAATTCTACCATGTAGATGCACTCAAGGATTCAAAACATAGGCTCGGCCCCGATTAATACTTGGATGAGACATTGACAGGTTTAAAGTGTTTTCAAACTGCATTAATTCTACCATGTAGATGCACCCATGGATTCAAAACATAGGATCGGACCTGGTTAATACTCGAATGAGACATTGTCAGGGTTAAAGTGTTACCAAACTGGATTAATTCTACAATGTAGATGCACCCAGGGTTAAAGTGGTACCAAATTGCATTAATTCTACAATGTAGATGCACCCATGGACTCAAAACATTGGATCGGCCATGGTTAATACTCGAATGAGACATTGTCAGGGTTAAAGTGGTACCAAACTGCATTAATTATACCATGTAGATGCACCCATGGACTCAAAACATTGGATCGGCTCTGGTTAGCACTTGGATGAGATATTGTCAGGGTTAAAGTGGTACCAAACTGGGTTAATTCTACCATGTAGATGCACCCATGGACTCAAAACATTGGATCGGCCCTGGTTAGCATTTGGATGAGAGATTGTCAGGGTTAAAGTGGTACCAAACTGGGTTAATTCTACCATGTAGATGCACCCATGGACTCAAAACATAGGATAGGCCCTGGTTAGCATTTGGATGAGAGATTGTCAATGTTAAATTGGTATCAAACTGAATTAATTAGGCAGTGTAGATGCCGCCTTTGTTGTCCCTTTGGGGCAAAACGTATCCCCGATTTTGTTGGTTTGCAAAGAGGGTCTTTTGCTGAAGACGGGAGGCTTTCTCTGCCTAATCCAGAACCGAATTAGAGGATTTCCGACGTGGATTTAGAGTTAAATCTTGATTAGGGAGAATTTCTCTCCTGCCGTCTCTGCACGCTTGTATTAACGGGTAATGATCATGCGTCGGAGAAATAGGACAGCGATAGCTAAGGGTAACGCACACATATGCTGGCTTCTGTTTCTTGACAAGGCAATTTTTTTGTGTGTATTTATATATATATCCAGAAAAGTGTTGGCGTTGAAAAGCAGAGGCTGATTTCGGTTTGGTCTTTTCTTCAAGAAGGTTCTGAAGGTCTGGAGAAGATGGAACGAGTCCCCCGAACGGAGACCAGACAAGCAGAAGTGGTTTAATCCGATCTCGCCTCACTATCGGAACCAACGTTGATCTTATTTCAAGAAGAAGAGGAGCCCAGACTCTTGGGTCGGGACCCCAATGGTGGTGGGACCCATGTTTGGACCAGCAGCCTATGGGATATTTTCTCTGGCAACCGTTTCGTTCCTGCTTCCGATCGGTAAGTGCCTTGTTTTAGTTTTGGAATATTTACAAATATAAGCATCAGAGCTTTTCTGATCTTGAAAAATAAGATAACGGAGACCACCAAGGGGACCATCCAGGACCAGGTTGGGTTAGGACTTGGATGGGTGGCCACCAAGGAGACCAATCATGGTCAAGTTGGGTTAGGACTTGGATGGGAGGCCACCAAGGAGATCAATCAAGGTCCGGTTTGGTTAGGACTTGGGTGGGAGGCCACCAAAAAGTCCAATCAGGGTCCAGTTTTGTTAGGACTTGCATGGGAGGCCACCAAGGAGATCAATCAAGGTCTGGTTTGGTTAGGACTTGGATGGGAGGCCATCAAGGAGACCAATCACAGTCAGGTTGGGTTAGGACTTGCATGGGAGGCCACCAAGGAGATCAATCAAGGTCTGGTTTGGTTAGGACTTGGATGGGAGGCCATCAAGGAGACCAATCACAGTCAGGTTGGGTTAGGACTTGCATGGGAGGCCACCAAGGAGATCAATCAAGGTCCGGTTTGGTTAGGACTTGCATGGGAGGCCACCAAGGAAACCAAACAGGATCAGGTTGGGTTATGATTTGGATGGGAGGCCACCAAGGAGACCAAACAGGGTCAGGTTGGGTTAGGACTTGGATGAGAAGCCACCAAGGAGACTAAACAGGATCAGGTTGGGTTAGGACATGGATGGGAGGCCACCAAAAAGTCCAATCAGGGTCCAGTTTGGTTAGGACTTGCATGGGAGGTCACCAAGGAGACCAATCAAGGTCTGGTTTGGTTAGGACTTGGATGTGCGGTCACCAAGGAGACCAAACAGAGTCAGGTTGTGTTAGGACTTTGATGAGGAGCCACCAAGCAGGCCAATTGGGGTCCAGTTTGTTTAGGACTTGGATGGGAGGCCACCAAGGAGACCAAATAGGTCAGGTTTAGACTTGGATGGGAGGCCACCAAGGAGCAATCAGGGTCCAGTTTGGTTAGGACTTGCAAGGGAGGCCACCAAGGAGATCAATCAAGGTCCGGTTTGGTTAGGACTTGCCTGGGAGGCCACCAAGGAGATCAATCAAGGTCCGGTTTGGTTAGGACTTGCCTGGGAGGCCACCAAGGAGATCAATCAAGGTCCGGTTTGGTTAGGACTTGGATGGGAGGCCATCAAGGAGATCAAACAGGGTCAGGTTTGGTTAGGACTAGGATGAGAGGCCATCAAGGAGACCAAACAGGGTTATGTTGGGTTAAGACATGGATGGGAGGCCACCAATGAGACTAATCAGGGTCTGGTTTGGTTAGAACTCAGGTGGGAGGCCACTAAGGAGACCAAACAGGTCAGGTTTGGTTAGGACTTGGATGGGAGGCCACCAAGAAGACCAATCAGGGTCTAGTTGGTTAAGATTTAAATGGGAGGCCACCAAGGAGACCAAAGAGGGTCAGATTTGGTTAGGATTTGGATGGGAGGCCACCAAGGAGACCAAACAGGGTCAGGTTTGGTTGGAACATGGATGGGAGGCCACCAAGAAGACCAATCAGGGTCAGGTTTGGTTAGGATTTGATGAGAGGCCACCAAGGAGACCAAACAGGGTCAGGTTTGGTTAGGATTTGGATGGGAGGCCACCAAGGAGACCGAACAGGGTCAGGTTTGGTTGGAACATGGATGGGAGGCCACCAAGGAGACCAATGAGGTCCATCGCATTGAGCCATTTTAATTCAAGTACTGTAAAACTGAGTTAATCCTACCATTTAGCTATGTTCCCGATGGAAGACATTAAATATTGTTGACAGAAATAACAAAACATCGCACTGGGGGCGCAGTGCGGCGCTCACCAAATGTGCCATTTCCATTCTTGTTGGCCAACCAGCAATTCCGTTAACGATTTAATTAACCAGGCATGCAAGTGTTAACCTCAACAAATTGATTTCTACCCTGGCGAGAGGATCAATGTTGACTAATTAAAATTTAAACTAGGCGCCTCTAGCTCCATGCTTTTGTACTACGGATGAGAGCAAAAGAGAGCTGGACCCAACCGACTGCCTGGGGAAAATCTGGCCTGAATCCAAATGTTAGTCCCAGTTAGACCAAGAATCAATGGGAATTGACATTGATTCAATTACTGGACTCTAACTGGGCACCAACAGTTGGATTTAGGCCACTGCATTCAATGTAAAGGCATTTTTCCTGTCTGTATTGTTTACATGAGCTGCAATGGTGTTAGTTCTCTATCGCCACCAGGTGGTAGCTTCCAAGTATTACAAGTGAGACAACATTTACTTTTATCTATATATATTAGGCATGTCCAATCGATGAAAAAAATGTTTCAATTCTCGTTTCTAAAGTAGGGGGCACTGGTGCTTCGATATAGAAAGTATTTCCAATTTTTTCACCCAAAAATTTTGGATATTTCCGAAAATTCGTAATGATTCTAAATGCTTCTAAAATGGCGCAATCGCTACACACCGGGCTTGTATGGCAATCTTCCATGTGGACGCTAGCCCCCACCTTTGCGTCCATCGTGGAAGCTTCTGATTGGCCGGGGAGCGGCAGCCATGTTAGGCTGCGCTAAGCTCCCATTCAAGGTGGGTTGCAGAAACAATTTTTTAAAATATTTTAAAAAATATATTTTAAAAAAAAATTTGGGGGGGAAAAATTAACGAAACATTAAGAGACAATTAGAGAATGGGCCAATAATGGTTCGAATTACGTTGCTGGTTGCGCTGTGAAACAATGTCTCGGAATGCATATCAAAAAGCGAGAACAATCCGAAATAATTCCGATATATGATTCAAAACGATTTTTTGGACATGTCTACTATCTATATATATAAAAGGGTGATGGCATCATGGCAGCGGACAAAACAACAAAAGTAAACACCCCACAACCTCGAAAATTGACATCACAACCCCTCATCCATGCCTCTAGGTTGATGCAACAAGAAGAAAAGAAAAATAAAGTCCTAATTAGAGGTAGAGGAATAATTGTTTTGATCCAATTGCTGCCAGTTAGAAGGCTAAGCTCTGTTCACTTGGTCCCCTAGCAACCCACTCAGCCCAGGGGACCCTTTACCTTAACTACCACCAATTCCTCAATACTTTATTTCCCATACCACCAGACTTCGCCACAGCAACGCGTGGCCGGGCACAACTAGTTTATTTATATTTATTTCTTTATTATTTAAACTTATATGCCACCACTCCCCTAGGGCTCGGGGCGGTTTACAAGAATAGGCTAAAATCTGACGATTTAAAAACATCTTTAAAATATCTTTTAGCCACAGGTCTCCAATGTTACGGCTGCAACATCATCGTCGGTAGCCGGTCTCTGGACACCGGTTGCACCCGTCCGGAAGTCATCACTTGTTCCCATTCGCACCAAGGGTTCAAGCACAGGTTTTGCATTAAGATGGAAAGTGGTGAGTTACAAAAAAACCAATTTTTTTTTTACCGTATATACTCGAGTATAAGCTGACCCGAATATAAGCCGAGGCACCTAATTTTACCACAAAAAACCTGGGAAAACATTGACTCCAATATAAGCCGAGGGTGGTAAATTTCAGAGATAAAAATAGATACCAATAAAATTACATTATCGTATATACTCGAGTATAAGCCGACCCGAATATAAGCCGAGGCACTTAATTTTACCACCAAAAAAACTGGGAAAACATTGACTCCAGTATAAGCCGAGAATGGTAAGATTCAGAAATAAAAATAGATACCAATAAAATTACATTACCGTATATACTCGAGTATAAGCCGACCCGAATATAAGCCGAGGCACCTAATTTTACCACAAAAAAAAAAACTGGGAAAACATTGACTCCAGTATAAGCCGAGGGTGGTAAATTTCAGAAATAAAAATAGATACCAATAAATTACATGAATTGAGGCATCATTCGGTGAAATGTTTTTGAATATTTACATCAAGCTCAAATTTAAGATAAGACCGTCCAACTCTGATCCAATCATTATTCTCATCTTCTTCAATGTAAATGTGGTTATGTATCCTTTTAATAATAATAGAGTAAAAAATACATGTAATAATAATAATAATAAATACAGGAAAATAATACATCTAATAATATTGTAATAATATGGGGCCGGGCTGTGGCACAGGCTGTTGAGCAGCTGCAATAAATCACTCTGACCATGAGGTCATGAGTTCGAGGCCAGCCCGTGGTGGGGTGAGCACCCGTCAATTAAAAATAAAAAATAGCCCCTGCTCGTTGCTGACCTAGCAACCCGAAAGATAGTTGCATCTATCAAGTAGGAAATAAGGTACCACTTATAAAAGAGTAGGGAGGCAAGTTTAACTAATTTATGACCTGGAATGAGGGACTTTTACAGGGCTCTCCTGCCCTCATTTCTTGAGCTATCCTCATCAAATTTGCAATGCCCTTGCAAGTTGTGCAAAGATACTTTGAAAACTAGAAATTCCCTTGCTATATTTGTAAGCAAGAAGGACACTGGAAATCAAGGGTGTCTCTGGCTATGTAATCTCACAAGCCTCAACCCAATGCCTTCCATTAGAAATGGACCAAGCAATGCCCTGGCAAGGAGTGCAAAGATACTTTGAAAACTAGAAATTCCCTTGCTAAGAGAAAGAACCAGCAACAAAGCCCTTTGTGTCCATCGTGGAAGCTTCTGATTGACTGGGGAGCAGCAGCCATGTTAGGCTGCGCTAAGCTCCCATTCAAGGTAGGTTGCAGAAACAAAAACAATTTTTAAAATATTTTTTAAAATATATTTTTTAAAAAAATGGAGGGGGGGAAATTAACGAAATATTAAGAGACAATTAGAGAATGGGCCAACAATGGTTCGAATTACATTGCCGGTTGCGCTGTGAGACAACGTCTCGGAATGCGTATCAAAAAGCGAGAACAATCCGAAATAATTCCGATATACGATTCAAAACGATTTTTTGGACATGTCTACTGTCTCGGTCTCCGATTGATGTGTTTATGGGCATTGAATGTTTGCCCTATGTGTGTATAATGTGATCCGCCCTGAGTCCCCTTCGGGGTGAGAAAGAAGGGCGGAATATAAATACTGCAAATAAATAAATAAATAAATAAATAATATTCCTTGCTTCTTCCCTTCCTTCCTTCCTTCCTTCCTTCCTTCCTTCCTTCCTTCCTTCCTTCTCTTTCTCTGTAGTGGTTCTGGGGATCCTTTTGACCAGCGGATGCGCCACTTCACGCCACTGCCAACAGCAAGAACTTCCTGGGGTCCGGATCCACTGCTGCGATAAAGATCTTTGCAACGGATCCCCAAAGGCTCCCTTCCCCGGCTCTTTTGGCCACATCTCCTACCTCTTGGTTTCGTGGATGTTCATCCTCGCCTTCCTCCTTTGAAAGAACCGAAATTGATGCCTTGGAGAAATTGATGCAGAAATTGATGCGGAAATTTATGCGGAAATTGATGCGGAAATTGATGCGGAAATTGATGCGGAAATCGATACAGAAATCGATGCAGAAATCGATGCAGAAATTGATGCAGAAATTGATGCCTAGCAGAAATTGAGGCAGAAATTGATGCAGAAATTGATTCAGAAATTGATGCCTAGCAGAAATTGATGCAGAATTGATGCAGAAATTGATGTAGAAATTGATGCAGAAATTGATGCAAAAATAGATGCAGAAATTGATGCCTAGCAGAAATAGATGCAGAAATTGATGCAGAAATTGATGCAGAAATTGATGCAAAAATAGATGCAGAAATTGATGCCTAGCAGAAATTGATGCAGAAATAGATGCAGAAATTGATGCAGAAATTGATGCAAAAATAGATGCAGAAATTGATGCCTAGCAGAAATAGATGCAGAAATTGATGCAGAAATTGATGCAGAAATTGATGCAAAAATAGATGCAGAAATTGATGCCTAGCAGAAATTGATGCAGAAATTGATGCAGAAATTGATGCCTAGCAGAAATTGATGCCGAAATTGATGCAGAAATTGATGCCTAGCAGAAAGATGTCTCAGATCTCTTAGGGTGTTGAACCAATGCAGTTTGAACTGCCTCGGCCCTTTGCTATGGAGTCCTAGGAGCCGTCGTTTGGCGAAGTGCTTCGTCTTCTTGGCCAAACTACAGCTCCCAGGATCTCATAGCATTCAAGTGGTCTTAAACTACATTCATTCAACAGTGTAGATGTAACCTTGGGCCCTCGTTTTGCTTCCTTTGTCTCCTTCCCTTCCTTTTCTGATGTTCTTTTCTACAGACTGTAAGGGCAAAAATAAATGGTGGCTCCATATCATAACATGAATGTATTGTCCTTGTTGTGGTGGCCTCAATTACAAGAGGAACATCATGTAGACACGTTGCTCTTGGTGGTGGCCCCATATCATAACATGAACATATTGTCTTGTTGTGGTGGCCTCTGTTGCAAGAGGAACATCTTGTAGATACGTTGCTCTTGGTGGTGGCCCCATATCATAATATGAATATATAGTCCTTGTTGTGGTGGCCTCAATTGGAAGAGGAACATCATGTAGACACGTTGCTCTTGGTGGTGGCCCCATATCATAACATGAATATATTGTCTTGTTGTGGTGGCCTCAATTGGAAGAGGAACATCATGTAGACACGTTGCTCTTGGTGGTGGCCCCATATCATAATATGAACATATTGTCTTGTTGTGGTGGCCTCCATTGCAAGAGGAACATCTTGTAGACACGTTGCTCTTGGTGGTGGCCCCATATCATAACATGAACATATTGTCTTGTTGTGGTGGCCTCCATTGCAAGAGGAACATCATGTAGACACGTTGCTCTTGGTGGTGGCCCCATATCATAACATGAACATATTGTCTTGTTGTGGTGGCCTCCATTGCAAGAGGAACATTTTGTAGACACGTTGCTCTTGGTGGTGGCCCCATATCATAACATGAACATATTGTCTTGTTGTGGTGGCCTCAATTACAAGAGGAACATCATGTAGACACGTTGCTCTTGGTGGTGGCCCCATATCATAACATGAACATATAGTCTTGTTGTGGTGGCCTCCATTGCAAGAGGAACATCTTGTAGACACGTTGCTCTTGGTGGTGGCCCCATATCATAACATGAACATATTGTCTTGTTGTGGTGGCCTCCATTGCAAGAGGAACATCTTGTAGACACGTTGCTCTTGGTGGTGGCCCCATATCATAACATGAACATATTGTCTTGTTGTGGTGGCCTCTGTTGCAAGAGGAACATCTTGTAGATACGTTGCTCTTGGTGGTGGCCCCATATCATAATATGAATATATAGTCCTTGTTGTGGTGGCCTCAATTGGAAGAGGAACATCATGTAGACACGTTGCTCTTGGTGGTGGCCCCATATCATAACATGAATATATTGTCTTGTTGTGGTGGCCTCAATTGGAAGAGGAACATCATGTAGACACGTTGCTCTTGGTGGTGGCCCCATATCATAACATGAACATATTGTCTTGTTGTGGTGGCCTCAATTGGAAGAGGAACATCATGTAGACACGTTGCTCTTGGTGGTGGCCCCATATCATAATATGAACATATTGTCTTGTTGTGGTGGCCTCCATTGCAAGAGGAACATCTTGTAGACACGTTGCTCTTGGTGGTGGCCCCATATCATAACATGAACATATTGTCTTGTTGTGGTGGCCTCCATTGCAAGAGGAACATCATGTAGACACGTTGCTCTTGGTGGTGGCCCCATATCATAACATGAACATATTGTCTTGTTGTGGTGGCCTCCATTGCAAGAGGAACATTTTGTAGACACGTTGCTCTTGGTGGTGGCCCCATATCATAACATGAACATATTGTCTTGTTGTGGTGGCCTCAATTACAAGAGGAACATCATGTAGACACGTTGCTCTTGGTGGTGGCCCCATATCATAACATGAACATATAGTCTTGTTGTGGTGGCCTCCATTGCAAGAGGAACATCTTGTAGACACGTTGCTCTTGGTGGTGGCCCCATATCATAACATGAACATATTGTCTTGTTGTGGTGGCCTCTGTTGCAAGAGGAACATCTTGTAGATACGTTGCTCTTGGTGGTGGCCCCATATCATAACATGAACATATTGTCTTGTTGTGGTGGCCTCTGTTGCAAGAGGAACATCTTGTAGATACGTTGCTCTTGGTGGTGGCCCCATATCATAATATGAATATATAGTCCTTGTTGTGGTGGCCTCAATTGGAAGAGGAACATCATGTAGACACGTTGCTCTTGGTGGTGGCCCCATATCATAATATGAACATATAGTCCTTGTTGTGGTGGCCTCAATTGGAAGAGGAACATCATGTAGACACGTTGCTCTTGGTGGTGGCCCCATATCATAACATGAACATATTGTCTTGTTGTGGTGGTCACATCACTTTATTTCTTAATTAGTCGCTCTTCACCAGAGTGCTCCGAGCGACTTACAATTTAAAATATCATTCCACAACAGACCTCACAACCTCTGAGGATGCCTGCCACAGATGTGGGAGAAACGTCAGGTGAGAATGCTTCTGGAACATGGCCATACAGCCCAGAAAACACACAACAACCCTGTGATCCTGACCATGAAAGCCTTTGAGAACACAATAATAATAATAATAACCTCTGAGGATGCCTGCCATAGATGTGGGCGAAACGTCAGGAGAGAATGCTTCTGGAACATGGCCAGGCAGGTCGGAAAACTCACCGCAACCCAGTCATTCCGGCTATGGAAGCCTTCAACAACACATTAAACATCCCTAAGGTTTGTGGGCTTCCCTGGACGAGTCTTTGTGTCCTGCTTTGCTTCGGCCTCTTGGTGTCACTCCATCCCTCCTTCCATCCATCTCTCCCTCCTCCTCCTGGTACTAAACCCATCCATCTTGCAACCTGTTGTATTTAAGGAGGTTGAAGTGTGCCGAGGCTCTTTAACCTCTGCCCTTCTCCTCCATGCTTCCTCAGCCTTGGGGCAATTTTCCTCCTTGCCTACTGGATTTATTGACTGACTTTAACAGATCTGGAGAGATGATTTTCCAAAACTAACCAAACAAACCTCAACAAGGACAAATGTAAGATACGACACTTAGGCTAGAAAATAATAAATTGCAAAGATACAGCATGGATGATGCCTGGCATGACAATAGTCCATGTGAGAAAGATCTCGGAGTCTTCGTGGACGACAAGCTGAACATGAGCCAAGAGTGTGATGCAGCAGCTCAAAAAGCCAATGGGATTTTGGGCTGTATCCCAAGGAGTCTAGTGTCCGGATCATAATCTATATATATAAAAGAGTGATGGCATCACGGCGATTCACAAAACAACAAAACTACAGACCTCCCAACCTCGAAATTTGACAACACAACCCATCATCCACGGCTCTAGGTTGATACAACAAAAAGAAAAGAAAAATAAAGTCCTAATTAGAGAGAGAGGAATAATTGCTTTTATCCAATTGCTGCCAGGTAGAAGGCTAAGCTCCACCCACTTGGTCTCGTAGCAACCTATTTAGACCAGGGAACAGGCACAGTTAGGCCTCAGGCCTCTTCCACACTGCCTATAAGATACAGATTATGATATGATATTTATGATATACAGTATATATATATGTATGTATGTGTGTGTGTATCTATCTATCTATCTATCTATCTATCTATCTATCTATCTATATATAAATAAGAGTGATGGCATCACGGTGACCCACAAAACAACAAAACTACAGGCCCCCCAACCTCGAAATTTGACAACACAACCCATCATCCACGCCTCTAGGTTGATACAACAAAAAGAAAAGAAAAACAAAGTCCTAATTACAGGGAGAGGAATAATTGCTTTTATCCAATTGCTGCCAGTTAGAAGGCTAAGCTCCTCCAACTTGGTCTCGTAGCAACCTATTTAGACCAGGGGACAGGCACAGTTAGGCCTCAGGCCTCTTCCACACTGCCTATAAGATACAGATTATGATATGATATTTATGATATACAGTATATATATATGTATGTATGTGTGTGTGTATCTATCTATCTATCTATCTATCTATCTATCTATCTATCTATATATAAATAAGAGTGATGGCATCACGGTGACCCACAAAACAACAAAACTACAGGCCCCCCAACCTCGAAATTTGACAACACAACCCATCATCCACTCCTCTAGGTTGATACAACAAAAAGAAAAGAAAAATAAAGTCCTAATTAGAGAGAGAGGAATAATTGCTTTTATCCAATTGCTGCCAGTTAGAAGGCTAAGCTCCTCCAACTTGGTCTCCTAGCAACCCAATAAAAAATAATTAAAAACACTAAAAATAATTAAAACCACTAAATAAAATACTATAACAGAAAATAACTAAAAATAATACAAGAAAATAATAAAATATAATAAAAAGATAACTTACAATAATTTTTTTTAAAAAATACAAATAACGTCAAATAAAACTTACACAATTTTTAACCAATACCACCACCACTTTGCCACAGCAACGCGTGGCCGGGCACAACTAGTAATAAAAATAATGATGATGATGATGATCCAGTGATGTTGAACGGCTATATCTGCCTAGAAGATCAGGGGGCAGAGGACTCTTACAAGTCAAACAAGCAGTCAAAGAAGAAGAACATGTCCTGGCAGAATATGTCAAGCAAAGTGAAGAACCTGCTTTGATGGAAGTCAAAAATCAGAAACTCCTCAAAGCACGGCAGACAAAAGACCAGTACAAGAAAACCGCACTACAAACTAGAGCTGACAGCTGGCACAACAAAACAGCGTTGGATAACACAGAATGTCGGATAAGTAACGATTGAATAAGCGAGACTCTACTGTAATAATAATAATAATTCTTTCTTTATGGATCCACAGTCCTAAAACGTGAGGATTTTTGCTTGGCATTCCTTTGCCGAAAGGGATGTTCCACCTGAACATGAGGATCAGGCCTTCTGTCTCCTTCTTCAGGGTCCCATTCGTGAGCCAGAGCCAGGTCTTCTCCTTATCAGTTTTTCCTTCAATTTTGTCAAGGAACTTTCCATGCAATGTTTTGTCGTGCCAGCTGTCAGCTCTAGTTTGTAGTGCGGTTTTCTTGTACTGGTTTTTTGTCTCCTGTGCTTTGAGGAGTTTCTGATTTTTGACTTCAATCAAAAATTATTATTATTATTCCACCTTAACATGAGGAAAAACTTCCTGACTGTGAGAGAGAGCTGGTCAGCAGTGGAACTCTCTGCCTCGGAGTGTGATGGAGGCTTTGTCTTTGGAGGCTTCGAAACAGAGGCTGGATGGCCATCTGTCGAGGTGTGTATGTGTGCTTTGAATGCAATTTTCCTGCTGGATTGCCCATGAGGTCTCTTCCAAGTCTAGGATTCTATAATTCTATGAAAGACAAGGGTTCTCCTGAGCATGTGCAAAGGGTAAGAGCCCCATTGCTTTTGGAGAGCCTGCTCAAACCACCATGGCTCAAAGCAATGCCGTCCTGGGAGTCGTAGCTTGCACTAAGGCCAAAGACTTTGGGAAACTACAAGTGGGATCAAACTGCATTCATTCGACAGCGTGGATGCATCCGTTTCAGATCTTCCAAGGTGACTTTACACTGGCGCTCTTCCTTTTAAGTTAAGCTGTTTGAGCATCAAGGAGAATGTTAAAAGGGATTGGAAAAAAAAAACTTCACGAGCTCAAGCGTTGGCTTTGTTTCCGTCCCTGGTGATGCTTGGATTTAAAACATTTCCAGCTTTCCAGTCTCAGCTGCAGATAAGAGTGAGTAGATGTCTCGAAGCATCAACACTCTGGAGCAGGCATGGGCCAACTTGGGCCCTCCAGGTGTTTTGGACTCCAACTCCCACCATTCCTAACACCATTCCCACCATTCCTAACAGCCTTAATTTTTTCCTTTCTTCTTCTTATTCACTTTAGTTGGTAGCGTAACTTGGTTTATAATATACGTGACAGAGGCTTAGATGTTGGAAGAACAATAACAAGTTTATTCAGGCACAGAGCTTAGTGGTTACAATGTTGTTTCTCCCTTGGAGGTATTTTTATTAACAGTTACAATACTAGAATGAGATGAGTCAAACTCTCTAAAGTGTCACTTCTTTTACTTAAAGTAGTTAAAACTTCTTTCTCTGCTACTTTTAAACTGCAATCACCCCTGTGATATACAATCACAGATTCTCTGTGCCTTACCAGGACACAGACTACATTAAATAAGTTACCAAACTTATTTTAAACTGACTCAAAATGAACAATTGAGTCTCCTTGTTCCCATCAACCTAGGATCAATCTTCCCTGTGCCTCATCAGAGCACAGACTGACTCACTCTTTTTAAAACTCTGCACTTCTTCAACAAAACGGCAGTATTTACTAAGCTTTACAAATTCAAAATTTTTAAAAAATGAGGACAGAATATTTTTCTACATAAGCACAGCGGCCAGACTAACAATAGCGAAAGTCTGGAAAGGGAAAAAAATTCCCACTCCCGAGGAATGGTTAATCAGAATCTTGGACATGATACAAATGGATAAGCTAACACAAAAAATAAGAGAGGGTAAAAATAAAACAAACTGGACAAACTTCATAAAATTCTTGATAAAAAGAATGGACTTCACGATACACTTATCTACAATATAAAACGGTTTCTTCTCCCCCTTGGGCCGCCACGATGCTTCCTGACAGCATTGGCTTGTTTTCTCGCTTTCTTTTTTCTATCCTCTTCCCCACTTTGTCCTTCAGAGCAAGGTCAGCCACTTGTCAAGGGATGGGAACGGCAGAGAGAGGCGAGGAAGGAGTGGGAGAGATAGATAGAAAGAAAGGAGACGAAAGAGAAAAGTAAGAAGAAGATGAAGTAGGTGGACCAAGAGGAGGAAAAGATGATGATTATGATTCATATTTGCATAATGTGTTGTCGAAAACTTTCATGGTCGGACTCACTAGCTCGCTGCGAGTTTTCCAGGCTGTATGGCCACATTCCAGAAGCATTCCTTGCAGGGTCAGCATTTTGGGTCATCAGCTGATTTTTCGATCTTGGCCTGAATGGCCTTTGTCCTGATGTCTTGCTCCTGGGCTGCAAGGATCAGGCCTTCTGTCTCCTTCTTCAGGGTCCCATTCGTGAGCCAGAGCCAGGTCTTCTCCTTATCAGCTTTTCCTTCAATTTTGTCAAGGAACTTTCCATGCAATGTTTTGTTGTGCCAGCTGTCAGCTCTAGTTTGTAGTGCGGTTTTCTTGTACTGGTTTTTTGTCTGCTGTGCTTTGAGGAGTTTCTGATTTTTGACTTCAATCAAAGCAGGTTCTTCACTTTGCTTTACATCTTCTGCCAGGGCATGTTCTTCTTCTTTGACTGCTTGTTTTACTTGTAAGAGTCCTCTGCCACCTGATCTTCTAGGCAGAGATTTCATATTATTATTATTATTATTATTATTATTATTATTATTATTATTATTATTATTATTTTATTATTATGACACAGCAAACAAGATAGATATGCTGGATTTCGTATCACAAAATCACAAGTCGAACATTTCCCAAGTGTCTAGGACTGTGTGATGTATTTTCGGATGATGTGTGCAGATCCCAGTCGGGTGGCCTTTTGCAGTTGGCAGATCCTAATTTTGTCAATGTCTATTGTTTCCAAATGCCGGCTGAGATCTTTTGGCATGGCACCCAGTGTGCCCATCACCACCGGGACCACCTGCACTGGTTTCTGCCAGAGTCTTTGAAGTTCAATCTTGAGGTCCTGATAGCGGCTGAGTTTTTCCTGTTGTTTTTCGTCAATACGACTGTCATCTGGGATGGCGACATCAATGATCCAAACCTTTTTCTTTTCCACAACTGTGATGTCTGGTGTGTTGTGTTCCAGAACTTGGAATTCAGAAGTCCCACAGTATCTTTGCGGGTTCATTTTCCAATACTTTTGCAGGTTTGTGATCCCACCAGTTCTTTCCTGCTGGGAGGTGGTACTTGAGGCAGAAGTTCCAATGGATCATTTGGGCCACATAGTTGTGCCTCTGTTTGTAGTCTGTCTGTGCGATTTTCTTACAGCAGCTAAGGATAGGATCCATGGTTTCGTCAGTTTCCTTGCACAGTCTGCATTTTGGGTCGTCAGCTGATTTTTCGATCTTGGCCTGAATGGCCTTTGTCCTGATGTCTTGCTCCTGGGCTGCAAGGATCAGGCCTTCTGCCTCCTTCTTCAGGGTCCCATTCGTGAGCCGGAGCCAGGTCTTCTTCTTATCAGCTTTTCCTTCAGTTTTGTCAAGGAACTTTCCATGCCATGTTTTGTTGTGCCAGCTGTCAGCTCTAGTTTGTAGTGCGGTTTTCTTGTACTGGTTTTTTGTCTGATTTTTGACTTCAATCAAAAATAATAATAATTATTATTATTATTACAGTAGAGTCTCACTTATCCAACACTCGCTTATCCAACCTTCTGGATTATCCAACGCATTTTTGTAGTCAATGTTTTCAATACATCGTGATATTTTGGTGCTAAATTCGTAAATACAGTAATTACTACATAGCATTCCTGCATATTGAACTACTTTTTCTGTCAAATTTGTTGTATAACATGATGTTTTGGTGCTTAATTTTTAAAATCATAACCTAATTTGCTGTTTAATAGCTTTTTCTTAATCTCTCCCTATTATCCAACATATTCGCTTATCCAACATTCTGCCGGCCCGTTTATGTTGGATAAATAAGACTCTACTGTATTATTATTATTATTATTCCACCTTAACATGAGGAAAAACTTCCTGACTGTGAGAGAGAGAGCTGTTCAGCAGTGGAACTCTCTGCCTCAGAGTGTGGCGGAGGCTCTTTCTTTGGAGGCTTTGAAACAGAGGCTGTATGGCCATCTGTCAGGGGTGCTTTGAATGTGATTTTCCTGCTTCTTGGCAGAACGGGGTTGGACTGGATGGCCAGATTCTATGATAATGATGATGATTTAAAGTGCATTTTCTCGAGCTGCCTTGGGTGCATGAAGTCATCTCAGAGAGAACGAAGTTACTTAGCAACCATAGGAAAAAATGTTTTGAAAAGTTCATTTTTTTTCCCGCCCCTGGCATGATCCGCCCCATAGCGTGCCCCCTTCCCATTAAAAAAAAGTGGGGGGAAAAATAGAGAAAAGTGGGAATTCATGATTCTGCGAAGACCACCTTGGCAAAGCCGGTGCCGGTGAGCTCATGCGCCAGGTCGCTTTTACCTTTTATAGACCCGGCGATACTTTTTTTATAAAAATCAAAGGACTCCTTTTTAAAAAAATAAAATAAAATAATGCATCTCTGTTTTCTTTCTTTCTTTCCAAGGCGGCCTTTTGCTTACGGCTTCTGAAGGAAAATTCAATAGAGTCTCCTTGCAAATAACCATGGCAACAAATGAGAATGTCCTCAGTGCCGAAGCTCTCCGCGAGTGCAAATGATGCCAGAAAGATGGTTGCAATCATTACCTTGACCACGGCTTGCACTGGGTTCGAATCACTTTGCAGACATAGGAACCCATTGGTGTGCTTGGACCATTCTGTCTTTTGCCCCCGGTGGCGCAGCGGGTTAAACCGCTGAGCTGCTGAACTTGCTGACCAAAAGGTCGGCGGTTCGAATTCTGGGAGCAGGGTGAGCTCCCGCTGTTAGCTCCAGCTTCTGCCAACCTAGCTGTTCGAAAAAAATGCAAATGTGAGTAGATCAATAGGTACTGCTCCGGCGGGAAGGTAATGGCGCTTCATGCAGTCATGCCGGTCGCCTGACCTTGCACAATAATAATAATAATAATAATAATAATAATAATAATAATAATATTTTCGTGTCAGGCGCGACTTGAGAAACTACAGGTCGCTTCTGCTGTGAGAGAATTGGCTGTATGCAAGGATGTTGCTCAGGGGATATTGCCAGGATGTTTCTATGGGAGGCTTCTCTCATGTCCCTGCATGGGAAGCTGGAGCTAACAGACGGGACCTCACCCTGCTCCTCAGATACGAACCACCATACTATGTCTTTGTGTCAAAATATTAATAATAATAATCATAATCATAATAATAATACAAATACATCACACAGTCCTAAACGCTTGGGAAGTGTTCGACTTGTGATTTTGTGATACGAAATCCAGCATATAGATCCCATTTGCTGTGTCATACTATGTCTTTGTGTCATATTATTATTATTATTATTAATAATAATAATAATAATAATAATACATCACACAGTCCTAAACGCTTGGGAAGTGTTCGACTTGTAGTTTTGTGATATGAAATCCAGCATATAGATCTCGTTTGCTGTGTCATACTATACTATGTCTTCGTGATAATAATAATAATAGTAGTAGTAATAATAATAATGTGATTTTTGTGATACGAAATCCAGCATATCTATCTTGTTTGCTGTGACATAATAAAATAATAATATTAATAATAATAATACATCACACAGTCCTAAACACTTGGGAAGTGTTCGACTTGTGATTTTGTGATACGAAATCCAGCATATAGATCTCGTTTGCTGTGTTATACTATGTCTTTGTGTCATAATAATAATAATAATAATAAATGTATTTGTGTCAAAATAATAATAATAATAATAATAATAATAATAATAATAAATCACACAGTCCTAAACTAATAATAATAATAATAATAATAATAATAATAATAATAATAATAATAATAATGTGTTATCTCTTCTTAATGAGATGGTCAGTTGGAGAAGCTTTTGCCGTGATCTTATCCGCACTTGAGCAGTTTTTCTATCTTGTTTGCTGTGTCATAATAAAATAATAAATGTATTTGTGTCAAAATAATAATAATAATAATAATAAATCACACAGTCCTAAACTAATAATAATAATAATAATAATAATAATGTGTTATCTCTTCTTAATGAGATGGTCAGTTGGAGAAGCTTTTGCCGTGATCTTATCCGCACTTGAGCAGTTTTTCTATCTTGTTTGCTGTGTCATAATAAAATAATAAATGTATTTGTGTCAAAATAATAATAATAATAATAATAAATCACACAGTCCTAAACTAATAATAATAATAATAATAATAATGATGTGTTATCTCTTCTTAATGAGATGGTCAGTTGGAGAAGCTTTTGCCGTGATCTTATCCGCACTTGAGCAGTTTTTCTATCTTGTTTGCTGTGTCATAATAAAATAATAAATGTATTTGTGTCAAAATAATAATAATAATAATAATAAATCACACAGTCCTAAACTAATAATAATAATAATAATAATAATAATGATGTGTTATCTCTTCTTAATGAGATGGTCAGTTGGAGAAGCTTTTGCCGTGATCTTATCCGCACTTGAGCAGTTTTCCTATCTTCACCTGGAAGCCATTCCTTATGGGCCTTCCATTTGGAAGAAAAGAAAGGAGACCCATTGCGAGATGCTTCTCCTTTTCTGGCATCTTTTTCTATCTATATATATATATTCTCCTCTTTTTCAGAAAGGTCGAAACGGCGATTTCCGCACGAGGTGGGGAAGAGGGCACCATCCATCTCTTTCTCGGAAAAGGGCCGTCTTCCTCCAGATCATTTTTTCTCCCCAAAGTTCGATCTTCGTTCAAGCCCTGGGAAAAAAAAGAAGAAAAAGGCAGCAAACGGGACCGCCGACGTCGCCGAATGGTGATTTTTTTGTTTCCATCAGCAGAATGCTCAACCTTGAAGAAGTCGAGAATAATATCCTTTTCCAAACAATGGCATAACATAAGGGAAAAATTCCCCCAAAAGGTTCATTTTAAGATGGTTATTATGGCATACTTGGCATTAAATGCGTACCAAGCAATGTCATAGAACCATATAATAATAGAATAATAATATAATATAATATAATATAATATAATATAATATAATAATAGAATCATGTAATAATAATATATAATAATAATATATAATAATAATATAATATAATATAATATAATATAATCATATAATAATAATATATAATTATAATATTTTATTTATTTATTTATTTATTTATTATTAAACTTATATACTGCTACTCCCAGTTTGGCTCGGAGCGGTTTACAAAAATAGATTAAAATAATATAATAATAATAATAATAATAATAATAATAATAATAATAATAATAGGGTTGGGTCATCTAGTCCAACCCTCTGTCATGCAGGAAAAGCAACAATGGGGTCCCCTAGGTATGAAGCAGCCAGGCTTTGAAGCTGCAAGGCTATTCCGTGGTATTCAAGTTGGCCAACAATGGGGTCCCCTAGGTATGAAGCAGCCAGGCTTTGAAATTGCGAGGCTATTCGATGGTAATCAAGTTGGCCAACAATGGAGTCCCCCAGGTATGAAGCAGCCAGGCTTTGAAGTTGCAAGGCTATTCAGTGGCATTCAAGTTGGGTAACAATGGAGTCCCCTAGGTATGAAGCAGCCAGGCTTTGAAACTGCAAGGCTATTCGATGGTAATCAAGTTGGCCAACAATGGAGTCCCTTATGTATCAAGCAGCCAGGCTTTGAAACTGCGAGGCTATTTGATGGTAATCAAGTTGGCCAACAATGGAGTCCCTTATGTATGAAGCAGCCAGGCTTTGAAACTGCAAGGCTATTCGATGGTAATCAAGTTGGCCAACAATGGAGTCCCTTATGTATGAAGCAGCCAGGCTTTGAAACTGCAAGGCTATTCCGTGGTATTCAAGTTGGCCAACAATGGGGTCCCCTAGGCATGAAGCAGCCAGGCTTTGAAATTGCGAGGCTATTCGATGGTAATCAAGTTGGCCAACAATGGAGTCCCCCAGGTATGAAGCAGCCAGGCTTTGAAGCTGCAAGGCTATTCAATGGCATTCAACTTGGGTAACAATGGAGTCCCCTAGGTATGAAGCAGCCAGGCTTTGAAACTGCAAGGCTATTTGATGGTAATCAAGTTGGCCAACAATGGACTCCCCTAGGTATGAAGCAACCAGGCTTTGAAGTTGCAAGGCTATTCAGTGGCATTCAAGTTGGGTAACAATGGAGTCCCCTAGGTATGAAGCAGCCAGGCTTTGAAACTGCAAGGCTATTCGATGGTAATCAAGTTGGCCAACAATGGAGTCCCCTAGGTATGAAGCAGCCAGGCTTTGAAACTGCGAGGCTATTTGATGGTATTGAAGTTGGCCAACAATGGAGTCCTCTAGGTATGAAGCAGCCGGGCTTTGAAGCTGCAAGGTCACTCCTTGGAAAGTGATGAGTATATTGTGGTCAAATTTGGTGTGATTTGGCCCAGTAGTTTTGTTGTTAACCCTGTCCTAATTATGCACATTAAATGTTTTATATATAGATTTCTACATTTGGCTTTGGATTCACGTTATGGCTCAAAGGGGAGGGTCTTTTGCTGCCTGCCAAACGTCTTTCAGCATTTTGGAACCAGCTACTAACAGAGGCCAAACTGCAATATATGGGTGGGTACGATGGCAGCGGAGCCATTCGTTGGCATGCTTTCCCCCCAACCCTCCCAAGTCTTGCGTTTCTGGATTCTTCCCAAAGACGGTGGGATTTTTCATTGGAAGGATCGGAGGGGAGGATCGTTTCCATTTGGAACGCAGCTACACGCTTGGCTGCCACATTTTCCCCCTGGGATTTATAGTTTCCCATGGCACCGAGACCCTCTCTCTGCCAGACGACAAGCCCTAGCTTTGGCCAGTTTGACCACTCTTGGATGTTACACACTTGGATGTTTTTTACTTTGTTCTATTGTTCTAATAATAATTGTTGTTAATAATAATAATAATAATAATAATAATAGTAATAATAAAGAACCTGCTTTGATTGAAGTCAAAAATCAGAAACCCCTCAAAGCACAGCAGGCAAAAAAAAGTACAAGAAAACCGCACTACAAACTAGAGCAGAATCAGTACAAGAAAACCGCACTACAAACTAGAGCAGAATCAGTACAAGAAAGCCACACTACAAACTAGAGCAGAATCAGTACAAGAAAACCGCACTACAAACTAGAGCAGAATCAGTACAAGAAAACCGCACTACAAACTAGAGCAGAATCAGTACAAGAAAACCGCACTACAAACTAGAGCAGAATCAGTACAAGAAAACCGCACTACAAACTAGAGCAGAATCAGTACAAGAAAGCCACACTACAAACTAGAGCAGAATCAGTACAAGAAAACCGCACTACAAACTAGAGCAGAATCAGTACAAGAAAGCCACACTACAAACTAGAGCAGAATCAGTACAAGAAAGCCACACTACAAACTAGAGCAGAATCAGTACAAGAAAACCGCACTACAAACTAGAGCAGAATCAGTACAAGAAAGCCACACTACAAACTAGAGCAGAATCAGTACAAGAAAGCCGCACTACAAACTAGAGCAGAATCAGTACAAGAAAACCGCACTACAAACTAGAGCAGAATCAGTACAAGAAAGCCACACTACAAACTAGAGCAGAATCAGTACAAGAAAACCGCACTACAAACTAGAGCAGAATCAGTACAAGAAAGCCACACTACAAACTAGAGCAGAATCAGTACAAGAAAGCCACACTACAAACTAGAGCAGAATCAGTACAAGAAAGCCACACTACAAACTAGAGCAGAATCAGTACAAGAAAACCGCACTACAAACTAGAGCAGAATCAGTACAAGAAAACCGCACTACAAACTAGAGCAGAATCAGTACAAGAAAGCCACACTACAAACTAGAGCTGACAGCCAGCACAACAAAACATTGCATGGAAAGTTCCTTGACAAAATTGAAGGAAAAGCTGACAAGGAGAAGATCTGGCTCTGGCTCACGAATGGGACCCTGAAGAAGGAGACAGAAGGCCTGATCCTTGCAGCCCAGGAGCAAGACATCAGGACAAAGGCCATTCAGGCCAAGATCGAAAAATCAGCTGATGACCCAAAATGCAGACTCTGCAAGGAAACCGACGAAACCATGGATCATCTCCTCAGCTGCTGTAAGAAAATCGCACAGACAGACTACAAACAGAGGCACAACTATATGGCCCCAATGATTCATTGGAACTTATGCCTCAGTTTCACTTAAGCGTAGAGAGTCATGTTTTTTGCTTTCCCCACCTTGTAAAAAACTTTTTCAAAATTTTTATTTTTACAGCCTTTGCGGTGAATTGCGGCTTGAATAGCAAGCAGGTGAATCATTCACACTGGGTTGGCGGGAGACCATATAAAACGTTCCTTGCGCTTTGGCACCTGTCGCTTACGGCTTCGGGTTGGCCTCCGGCTCTCTCTCTCGCCCGGCGTAAGTGGCTTTAACAACGTCTGTCTTGGAAAACAGACTCTTTCTTCAAAAAGAGGCTTTTCTTTCGGCCCTCCCGAAGGCGAGACTGCAAAGTAAACATCGGGGAAAGAAATGGAAAGATTTGGCACAGAGAGCTGGGTCCATAACAGCTAGTCGTGTTCAACTCTGGGGGTTGGTGCTCATCTCCATTTCGGAGCCAAAGAGCCGGCGTTGTCCGTAGACACCTCCAAGGTCATATGGCCACTGGCATGACTGCTTGGAGCGCCGTTACCTTCCCACCAGAGCGGTACCTATTCATCTACCCACACTCTGGGGGTTGGTGCTCATCTCCATTTCTAAGCCGAAGAGCCGGCGTTGTCCGTAGACACCTTCAAGGTCATGTGGCCACTGGCATGATTGCATGGAGCGCCGTTACCTTCCCGCCGGAGCAGTACCTATTGATCTACTCACACTCTGGAGGTTGGTGCTCATCTCCATTTCTAAGCCGAAGAGCCAGCGTTGTCCGTAGACACCTCCAAGGTCATGTGGCCACTGGCATGACTGCATGGAGCGCCGTTACCTTCCTGCCAGAGCAGTACCTATTGATCTACTCACACTTTGGGGGTTGGTGCTCATCTCCATTTCTAAGCCGAAGAGCCGGCATTGTCTGTAGACACCTCCAAGGTCATGTGGCCACTGGCATGACTGCATGGAGCGCCGTTACCTTCCTGCCGGAGCAGTACGTATTGATCTACTCACACTTTGGGGGTTGGTGCTCATCTCCATTTCTAAGCTGAAGAGCCGGCGTTGTCCGTAGACACCTCCAAGGTCATGTGGCCACAGGCATGACTGCATGGAGCGCCGTTACCTTCCTGCCAGAGCAGTACCTATTGATCTACTCACACTTTGGGGGTTGGTGCTCATCTCCATTTCTAAGCCGAAGAGCCGGCATTGTCTGTAGACACCTCCAAGGTCATGTGGCCACTGGCATGACTGCATGGAGCGCCGTTACCTTCCTGCCGGAGCAGTACCTATTGATCTACTCACACTTTGGGGGTTGGTGCTCATCTCCATTTCTAAGCTGTAGAGCCGGCGTTGTCCGTAGACACCTCCAAGGTCATGTGGCCACTGGCATGACTGCATGGAGCGCCGTTACCTTCCTGCCAGAGCAGTACCTATTGATCTACTCACACTTTGGGGGTTGGTGCTCATCTCCATTTCTAAGCTGAAGAGCCGGCGTTGTCCGTAGACACCTCCAAGGTCATGTGGCCACTGGCATGACTGCATGGAGCGCCGTTACCTTCCTGCCAGAGCAGTACCTATTGATCTACTCACACTTTGGGGGTTGGTGCTCATCTCCATTTCTAAGCTGTAGAGCCGGCGTTGTCCGTAGACACCTCCAAGGTCATGTGGCCACTGGCATGACTGCATGGAGCGCCGTTACCTTCCTGCCAGAGCAGTACCTATTGATCTACTCACACTTTGGGGGTTGGTGCTCATCTCCATTTCTAAGCTGAAGAGCCGGCGTTGTCCATAGACACCTCCAAGGTCATGTGGCCACAGGCATGACTGCATGGAGCGCCGTTACCTTCCCGCCGGAGCGGTACCTATTGATCTACTCACATTATACCAAGTTGTGGCACAGCTGGTTAGTAGCCAGCTGCAATAAATCACGACATGAGTTTGAATCCAGCCCGGGTTGGATTGAGCTCCCGACCATTAAATAGCCTAGCTCGTTATTGACTTAAGCTACCCGAAAGATAGCTGCATCTATCAAGTAGGAAATTTGGGTACCGCTTATGCGAGGAGGCTAATTTAACTAATTTACGACAGCATAAAAATGTCCAGCAGCATGCAGAAAGAATGAGGAAGTACTCCATCAAGGACTCGGTGTCACAAGTGGACGGTGAAGCGGCAGCTCCCCCTGTGGCTGGAATAGTGTATACCTTCATGATGTAGAAAGCCGGAAAATGTTAAATTGAGGAAACAGAGTGTCAACTTCTTCTGTGATGGCTTCCGAAAACTTGTTCATCGTTGGCAGAATGAGGAAGTGCTCCATCAAGGACTCGGTGTCACGGTGGACGGTGAAGCGGCAGCTCCCCCTGTGGCTGGAATAGTGTATACCTTCATGATGTAGAAAGCCGGAAAATGTTAAATTGAGGAAACAGAGTGTCAACTTCTTCTGTGATGGCTTCCGAAAACTTGTTCATCGTTGGCAGAATGAGGAAGTGCTCCATCAAGGACTCGGTGTCACGGTGGACGGTGAAGCGGCAGCTCCCCCTGTGGCCAGAATCGAGCATACCCTCATGAAGCTGGAAGCTGGAAAATGTTAAATTGCCTCTGTGTCTGTCTATATATGTCATATGTCTAATGACATTCCCAGATAATCCTCAGAGTTGCGTTTTAAATGGATTGGGAATCAGCTGGTGGCTGGGGTTGGACTAGATGGCCCATGGGATCCCAATTCTATGGTTTTCAGACTCAACTCTGTAGAATGGATGCGGTTTGTCTCGACAGCCATGGCTCAGTACAGGCAACTCCCCAAGTTATAAACAAGGTCACTTCTGGAGGTTTGTTCTCAACTTAAGCAAAAGAGGACAGGGGATTTGTCTGTACGGCTCTGGGAATCTCTCGCTCCGGCTGGCCGTCCTTCCCCAGCTGGGTGCCACTCTCTGCTTGAGCAGTCGGATGCTGCCTCCCAGCATGCGGCACAGAAGGCCACCCCGGATCAGCGCCGGAGCGGACGGTAATGCAACCAGACAGCCGCGGAGCGCGGCACAAAGAGCGGAAGCCAGCCAAGGAGTTTGGGCACCGTTCCGTCTTGCCCGCACCCTCCTTGCCCAGAAGTTGGACAAAATAGTCCACAACTTCCTTCGATTAGACACTATCCTCCTATTGACGCAGCCGAGAATCGTGTTGGCCTTTTTCGCCGCAGCAGGACACCTTTGGCTCATCAGATCCTGTATCAGGGATTCTCAAACTGTTTTATTTATTTACTAGCTGTGCCCGGCCACGCGTTGCTGTGGCGAAGTCTGGTGGTATGGGAAATAAAGTATTGAGGAATTGGTGGTAGTTAAGGTAAAGTTAAGTCCATTATAAATCAGTTATATAGCTGTGTGGAAGGGTCTTGAGTCTACACTGGCATATAATCCAGTTAAAATCAGATAATCTGTATTTTATAGGCAGTGTGGAAGAGGCCTAAGTGAGGCCTAACTCTGCCTGTCCCCTAGGCTGAGTGGGTTGCTAGGAGACCAAGTGGGCGGAGCTTAGCCTTCTAACTGGCAGCAATTGGATAAAAACAATTATTCCTCTCCCTCTAATTAGGTCTTTACTATATATATTACTAGCTGTGCCCGGCCACGTATTGCTGTGGCGTAGTCTTAAGTGGGGTTTTCAAGGTGGCCATGAGAGGATTCCCCTAGGTATGAAGCAGCCAGGCTTTGAAGCTGCAAGGCTATTCAATGGTATTCAAGTTGGCCAACAATGGAGTCCCCTAGGTATGAAGCAGCCAGGCTTTGAAGCTGCAAGGCTATTCGATGGTAATCAAGTTGGCCAACAATGGAGTCCCCTAGGTATGAAGCAGCCAGGCTTTGAAGCTGCAAGGCTATTCAATGGTAATCAAGTTGGCCAACAATGGAGTCCCCTAGGTATGAAGCAGCCAGGCTTTGAAGCTGCAAGGCTATTCAATGGTATTCAAGTTGGCCAACAACGGAGTCCCCTAGGTATGAAGCAGCCAGGCTTTGAAGCTGCGAGGCTATTCAATGGTATTCAAGGTGGCCAACAATGGAGTCCCCTAGGTATGAAGCAACCAGGCTTTGAAGCTGCGAGGCTATTCAATGGTATTCAAGGTGGCCAACAATGGAGTCCCCTAGGTATGAAGCAGCCAGGCTTTGAAGCTGCTAGGCTATTCAATGGCATTCAAGTTCGCCAACAATGGAGTCCCCTAGGTATGAAGCAACCAGGCTTTGAAGCTGCTAGGCTATTCAATGGCATTCAAGTTCGCCAACAATGGAGTCCCCTAGGTATGAAGCAACCAGGCTTTGAAGCTGCGAGGCTATTCAATGGTATTCAAGGTGGCCAACAATGGAGCCCCCTAGGTATGAAGCAGCCAGGCTTTGAAGCTGCGAGGCTATTCAATAGTATTCAAGTTGGGTAACAATGGAGTCCCCTAGGTATGAAGCAGCCAGGCTTTGAAGCTGCAAGGCTATTCGATGGTAATCAAGTTGGCCAACAATGGAGTCCCCTAGGTATGAAGCAGCCAGGCTTTGAAGCTGCGAGGCTATTCAATAGTATTCAAGTTGGGTAACAATGGAGTCCCCTAGGTATGAAGCAGCCAGGCTTTGATGCTGCAAGGCTATTCAATGGTATTCAAAAAACACACACATATACATACACACAAATGCACCCACTAGCTTGGGTATTGTTATTTGAAAAGGGCATTGTTTGTTTTGGGTTTATTTATTTATTTATTTATTTATTTTTCAAACTTATATGCCGCCACTCCCTTAGGGCTCGGAGCGGCTTACAAGAACTGGCCGAAATCAACAATTTAAAAAACATCTTAAAAAACATCTTAAAACATCCTAAAAGCACCTTTTAGGTAATATCATTTCGTTAATTAGTAACACTATTTATTAGGAAAAAAAAAAGCCAGTCTTTGATTTTGTTTTTTATGAAAATACATAACGATGTGGGTGAACTACAGTTCCCAGAATCGTGGGTCAATCCTCCCCAAACCAGGCTTGTATGCACAGCTGGCCATGTTGGGTCTGTGTGCCAAGTGTGGTCCAGATCAGTCGTCGGCTGGATTCAGTGCGCTCTGGATAAGGGTGAACTACAACTCCCATATGCCAAGGGCAGTCACCCCCAAACCCTGCCAGTATTTACAGTTGGGCATGTTGGGTCTGTGTGCCAAGTTTGGTCCAGATCCATCATTGGTGGGGTTCATAGTGCTTTGGATGCAGAGCGAACTACAACCAGAGGCGGTCCAACCACCAGGCAATCTAGGCATTTGCCTGTGGCGCCATTGTCCCGGGGGCGCCATCGAGGCCCCTGGGAAGGTGGTGCTACCCCCCACCTCCTTCACCTTCGGGATGGACCTTCCCGCCGCGGCCTGGTACCTTTGCCTACTACATTAAAATACCTAAGGACGGCTCTGACTACAACTCCCACCTGGGTGGGTTAGTCTTCTCCCGAAACTCTTCCAGTATGTTCTGCTGGTCACTTTAAGAATCGCTGTCCTATACTGAAGCATTTCACCTTTAGAGTTGTAGTTTGCTGAGGCACCGGCCCTCTTGGGCAGAAAAGACTCCTGAAACTACAACTCCCCGGACTCTATTGCATGGAGCCACGGCGGTTCCGGCAGTGCCAAACTGCAACCGTTCCTCAGTGCAGATGCAAAGTTCAGCCGACCCGGAAAACCAAGCCCTTCCCAACGTTCAGAGTGCAACAGAGACAGCGTGATCACTAGGCATGTCCAAAAAATCGTTTTGAATCGTATATCGGAATTATTTCGGATTGTTCTCGCTTTTTGATACGCATTCCGAGACATTGTCTCACAGCGTAACCACTGTGAACCCATTGTAAATCCCTCCACACGTCAGGATATAAGATCATTTTGCTCTAGTTTCATATATTCTGATTGCTGGTGTCGCTTGTTGGCAGCGGAGCCAGCGGACGCATGAGTTAGTAACTCGGAGGCAGCTCTGCCTGAATGACTGAATAATAGACATGTCCAAAAAATCGTTCTGAATCGTATATCGGAATTATTTCGGATTGTTCTCGCTTTTTGATACGCATTCCGAGACATTGTCTCACAGCGTAACCACTGTGAATATTAGTTATATAGCTATTGATTTCCGCTTGAAAGGATTGATTTTCAGTCCCGGGCGGTGTTTATGGGTCTCTTTGTTGAAGAAACATTGGCAACGACCGCCATTCTTGAGTACCTTGGACCGGATCCAAAGTTTCCGATTCGAACCAGAAGAAGAAAGTCTTCTTTTTGTTGTTGGGGCCGAATCCTTGAGGACAGAGAAGGAAGACCTTGCATTTGCTCTGTAGAGTAAACACAGTTTGATACTACAGTAGAGTCTCACTTATGCAACACTCGCTTATCCAACGTTCTGGATTATCCAACGCATTTTTGTAGTCAATGGTTTCAATATATCATGATATTTTGGTGCGAAATTCGTAAATACAGTAATTACTACGTAGCATTACTGCGTATTGAACTACTTTTTCTGCCAGATTTGTTGTATAACATGATGTTTTGGTGCTTCCTTTGTAAAATCATAACTTAATTTGATGTTTAATAGGCTTCTCCTTAATCTCTCCTTATTATCCAACATATTCGCTTATCCAACGTTCTGCCGGCCACATGACCTTGGAGGTGTCTACGGACATGTAAATGTGAGTAGATCAATAGGTACTGCTCTGGTGGGAAGGTAAAGGTGCTCTGATGCAGTCATGCCAGTGGCCACATGACCTTGGAGGTGTGCAAATGTGAGTAGATCAATAGGTACCGCTCTGGCAGGAAGGTAATGGCACTCCAGTGCAGTCATGCCGGCCACATGACCTTGGAGGTGTCTACAGACATGTAAATGTGAGTAGATCAATAGGTACCGCTCTGGCAGGAAGGTAATGGCACTCCAGTGCAGTCATGCCAGCAACATGACCTTGGAGTTGTCTACAGATATGCAAATGTGAGTAGATCAATAGGTACTGCTCCGACGGGAAGGTAAAGGTGCTCCGATGTAGTCATGCCGACCACATGACCTTGGAGACGTCTACAGACAACGCCGGCTCTTCGGCTTAGAAATGGAGATGAGCACCAATCCCCAGAGTTGGACACAACTGGACTTAATGTCAGGGGAAAACCTTTACTTTACCTATTATTACTATTACTGTTATTAATATTACTAGCTGTGCCCGGCCACACATTGCTGTGGCGTTGTCTGGTGGTGTTGGTGAGAAATTGTTGAGGTAGTGGTGGTATTGAATGTCTGTTGTATGGTAGTCTTTATGTTTAGTATGCACACTGAAGTGGATTATATGGCAGTGTGGACTCAAGATAATCCAGTTCAAAGCTGATAATATAAGATTCTAAATGGGTTATATAGCTGTGTGGAAGGGCCTTGAGTCTACACTGCCATATAATCCAGTTAAAATCAGATAATCTGTGGAAGAGGCCTGTGAGGCCTAACTGTGCCTGTCCCCTGGGCTGAGTGGGTTGCTAGGAGACCAAGTGGGCAGAGCGTAGCCTTTTAACTGGCAGCAATTGGCTAAAAACTATTATTCCTCTCCCTATAATTAGGACTTTATTTTTCTTTTCTTTTTTGTTGTATCAACCTAGAGCCGTGAATGATGGGTTGTGTTGTCAAATTTCGAGGTGGGGGGCCTGTAGTTTTGTTGTTTTGTCCACTGCCCTGATGCCATCACTCTTTTTTATATATAGATTACTATTACTGTTATTAATATTATTTGTTGAGATCTGACATTGTACTCTAGGAATGTCTGGGTCCTCCAATGTGGCCCTGTGATCAACATCCAGGGATGCATCTCCACTGTATGTTTAATGCAGTTTGCTATCAGTGCAATGGAATCATAGAGCTTCAAGTTGGTGGCAGGATTTGGCGGGGAGTATTGAGACCTTGTCAAGGTAACACATCCATCATGCCATACCTTGAGCAAACGGCAGCACAAGTGGTGCCGAAATTGTGTTCCTCCTGCACCCCTACGTGCTTGTTTTCTTCTCCCCGAAAAAAGCAAGCCACGTTTTCCACCGCCAGGGGCTTGCGGAGAGTCTGGCGATCGGTGCAAATCATATTACGCAGACAGCCATGCAAAGAGTTCAAGAGGTGAGGAAGTCAAAAGGTGAGGCCCGTGTCCTCCGGGTGACTCCGCCGGGCCGGACGCAAAGGTCTCGCCCGCCGAAGGTTTCCCCAATCTGTTTCTCATTCACCTGTGGCTCCGAAAGATGGGAAGAAAAGGGATCGGGAAATCCACAGCACGGCCTCGACGGAAGGTCAACATTGGCACCCTCCGTTGAATGCCTTTTGACACTGAAACAATTGAGTTCGGCATCCTTCAAAGTTTGGACTAAAGCCCAGAGTGGATCAAACTTCTCAACCACATGGGAGCTCTAGATCATGGCAGTCACCTTCGTTACTTGGGTTTGGATGGGAATATTTTAATAAATCAAACGCAGAAATAATCCTCAGAATGTGCTCTTTAACGACCACTATTCACTTTCCCACATAATCACCAGACAATTGGATACATTTCTGCCAAGTTTTCTGAAGCCGTCCCGGAAGAAGTCGACACTCTGTTTCCACAACCAGCGTCTCACAGTTCTCTCAATATCTGATAGCCAAGTAAAGCAATAATGTGACCCACACGTTCTTCTGAAATGCCGATTATGCTTGGAATTTCTCTCTGAGTGATACGACAATCGTCCTGAATCAATCTGTCAACCTTTTGCTTGTGAAACTCGGTGGTTGCTGTCACAGGACATCCGACTCTTTATTTGTCATGCAAGTCAGATGTTCCCACCTCAACATCTTAAAACTTACTTGCACTTTAATAACACAACCATTCAATGCTAAGGCTTCCCCGTCTGCACACGGTTCCATACTTCACACTTTAACAACACAACCGTCCAATGCTAAGGCTTCCCCGTCTGTACAGGGTTCCATACTCCGCACTTTAACAACACAACCATTCAATGCTAAGGCTTCCCCGTCTGCGCAGGGTTCCATACTTTGCACTTTAACAACACAACCGTTCAATGCTAAGGCTTCCTCATCTGTGCAGGGTTCCATACTTTGCACTTTAACAACACAACCGTTCAATGCTAAGGCTTCCCCGTCTGCGCAGGGTTCCATACTTCGCTCTTTAACAACACAACCGTTCAATGCTAAGGCTTCCCCATCTGCGCAGGGTTCCATACTTCACTCTTTAACAACACAACCGTTCAATGCTAAGGCTTCCCCATCTGCGCAGGGTTCCATACTTCGCTCTTTAACAACACAACCGTTCAATGCTAAGGCTTCCCCGTCTGCGCAGGGTTCCATACTTCGCGCTTTAACAACACAATCGTTCAGTGCTAAGGCTTCCTTTTCATTCAACTCTCGTATTATTGTTTGATGTGTTTCCGATGGGGCCATCACAGCCATCAGGGACTTCTTTTCAGACTGGGATGCATTGCGATATGTTTCGGAGAGCCGAGTGCAAACGTCGAGGGCTTCTACCTCCCTTTTCTGATGTCTCCCCACCTTCTTTTTTCCCAAAGAAAAAGGAGCACCATCTGGCAACCCAGGAGGTATTTAACCTTCACTCCGGCATAATGTCAGATTGGGAGATCTTGGTTCTCGTTCGCCCCGGATCACCTGCCTCGAAGGGAGGCTGCGTTTCGGAAGAGTCAACCAGCCGATGTGACATTGGACCTTTAAAGCGGGGAGGAAGGAGATCAGAGCAAAATGGCCTTGTGTCCGCAATATGCCAACCGATCGCCGAGCTCGCCGACGCCGCAATTGCGCCATCTCTTGCTAAAGAGCAAACTTCAATTCTATGAGACCAACATTCGGCTATAGCTGGGCTTCTTTTTAAACATATGATAAGCCCTCAACAAAGAGGGCTGGTGCTTCACTAAACTACAACTCCCAGGATCCCATCACCTTGAGCCAGGGCAGTCTGAGTGGCTTCATGGATGCACTTTGATACCATTTGACGAATCCGACGAATGTCGAATGGATGCAAATTGATACCATTTGAATTGCTATGGGATCCTGGGAGTTGTAGTTTGTCAAAGTCTTAGTGTCCTCTGCCAAAGAGGCTGGGTGCCTCACCAAACTACAACTCCCAGGATTCGAGTGGTTTCAAACTGCATTAAGGATGAATGGATGCGCATTGATACCATTTGACGAATCCGATGAATCTCGGACGGATGCGCTTTGATACCATTTGAAGACTCCAACGAATGTCGAATGGATGCGCCTTGATGCCATTTGAATTGCTATGGGATCCTGAGAGTTGTAGTTTGGCAAGGTTTTAGTGTCCTCTGCCAAAGATGACGGGTGCCTCGCCAAACTACAACTCCCAGGATTCGAATGGTTTTAAACTGCATTAAGGACGAATGGATGCGCTTTGATACCATTTGACGAATCCGACGAATGTCGAACGGATGCGCTTTGTTACCATTTGAAGACTACAACGAATGTCGAATGGATGCGCCTTGATGCCATTTGAATTGCTATGGGATCCTGAGAGTTGTAGTTTGGCAAGGTTTTAGTGTCCTCTGCCAAAGATGACGGGTGCCTCATCAAACCACAACTCCCAGGATTCGAGTGGTTTCAAACTGCATTAAGGATGAATGGATGAGCTTTGATACCATTTGACGAATCCGACGAATGTCGAATGGATGCGCTTTGATACCATTTGAAGATCCAACGAATGTCGAATGGATGCGCCTTGATGCCATTTGAATTGCTATTGGATCCTGGGAGTTGTAGTTTGGCAAAGTTTTAGTGTTGTCTGCTAAAGATGACCGGGGCCTCACCAAACTACAACTCCCTGGATTCGAGTGGCTTCAGACGAATGGATGCGCTTTGATACCATTTGACGAATCGGATGAATATCGAATGGATGCACATTGATGCCATTTTAATTGCTATGGGATCCTGAGAGTTGTAGTTTTCCAAAGTCTTAGTGTCCTCTGCCAAAGAGGGTGAGTGACTCATCAAACTACAACTCCCAGAATTCGAGTGGTTTCAAACTGCATTAAGGACACATGGATGCGCTTTGATACCATTTGACGAATCCGATGAATATCGAATGGATGTGAATTGATGCCATTTGAATTGCTACGGGATCCTGAGAGTTGTAGTTTGTCAAAGTCTTAGTGTCCTCTGCCAAAGAGGCTGGGTGCCTCATCAAACTACAACTTCCAGGATTCGAGTGGTTTCAAACTGCATTAAGGATGAATGGATGCGCATTGATACCATTTGACGAATCCGATGAATCTCGGATGGATGCGCTTTGATACCATTTGAAGACTCCAACGAATGTCGAATGGATGCGCCTTGATGCCATTTGAATTGCTATGGGATCCTGGGAGTTGTCGTTTGCCAAAGTCTTAGTGTCCTCTGCCAAAGAGGCTGGGTGCCTCATCAAACTACAACTCCCAGGATTCGAGTGGTTTCAAACTGCATTAAGGATGAATGGATGAGCTTTGATACCATTTGACGAATCCGACGAATGTCGAATGGATGCGCTTTGATACCATTTGAAGACTCCAACGAATGTCGAATGGATGCGCCTTGATGCCATTTGAATTGCTATTGGATCCTGGGAGTTGTAGTTTGGCAAAGTTTTAGTGTTGTCTGCTAAAGATGACCGGGGCCTCACCAAACTACAACTCCCTGGATTCGAGTGGCTTCAGACGAATGGATGCGCTTTGATACCATTTGACGAATCGGATGAATATCGAATGGATGCACATTGATGCCATTTTAATTGCTATGGGATCCTGAGAGTTGTAGTTTTCCAAAGTCTTAGTGTCCTCTGCCAAAGAGGGTGAGTGACTCATCAAACTACAACTCCCAGGATTCGAGTGGTTTCAAACTGCATTAAGGACACATGGATGCGCTTTGATACCATTTGACAAATCCGATGAATATCGAATGGATGTGAATTGATGCCATTTGAATTGCTACGGGATCCTGAGAGTTGTAGTTTGTCAAAGTCTTAGTGTCCTCTGCCAAAGAGGCTGGGTGCCTCATCAAACTACAACTCCCAGGATTCGAGTGGTTTCAAACTGCATTAAGGATGAATGGATGCGCATTGATACCATTTGACGAATCCGATGAATCTCGGACGGATGCGCTTTGATACCATTTGAAGACTCCAACGAATGTCGAATGGATGCGCCTTGATGCCATTTGAATTGCTATGGGATCCTGAGAGTTGTAGTTTGGCAAGGTTTTAGTGTCCTCTGCCAAAGATGACGGGTGCCTCGCCAAACTACAACTCCCAGGATTCGAATGGTTTTAAACTGCATTAAGGACGAATGGATGCGCTTTGATACCATTTGACGAATCCGACGAATGTCGAACGGATGCGCTTTGTTACCATTTGAAGACTACAACGAATGTCGAATGGATGCACCTTGATGCCATTTGAATTGCTATGGGATCCTGAGAGTTGTAGTTTGGCAAAGTCTTCGTGTCCTTTGCCAAAGAGGGTGTGTGCCTCACCAAACTACAACTCCCTGGATTCGAGTGGCTTCAGATGAATGGATGCGCTTTGATACCATTTGATGAATCCGATGAATATCGAATGGATGCGAATTGATGCCATTTGAATTGCTATGGGATCCTGAGAGTTGTAGTTTTCCAAAGTCTTAATGTCCTCTGCTAAAGAGGGTGTGTGCCTCACTAAACTACAACTCCCAGGATTTGAATGACTTCAAAGTGCATTAAGGACGAATGGATGCGCTTTGATACCATTTGACGAATCCGATGAATGTCGAATGGATGCGCTTTGATAGCATTTGAATTGCTATGGGATCCTCGGAGTTGTAGTTTGTCAAAGTCTTAGTGTCCTCTGCCAAAGAGGCTGGATGCCTCATCAAACTACAACTCCCAGGATTCGAGTGGTTTTAAACTGCATTAAAGAAGAATGTGATGAATCCGACGAAAGTTGAAAGGATGCACTTTGATGCCATTTGAATTGCCACGAGATCCAGGGAGTTGTAGTTTGGCAAAGTCATTGTGTTCTCTGCCAAAGAGGGTGGGTGCTTCTCCAAACTACAACTCCCAGGATTCGAGTGGCTTCAAACAAATAGATGCACTTTGATGCCATTTTAAGAATCCGATGAATATCGAATGGATGCGCTTTGATGCCATTTGAATTGCTATGAGATCCTGAGAGTCGTAGTTTGCCAAAGTCTTAGTGTCTTCTGCCAAAGAGGCTGGGTGACTCATCAAACTACTACTCCCAGGATTCGAGTGGTTTCAAACTGCATTAAGGATGAATGGATGCACTTTGGTACAATTTGACGAATCCGACGAATGTCGAATGGATGTGCCTTGATGCCATTTGAATTGCTATGGGATCCTGGGAGTTGTAGTTTTCCAAAGTCTTAGTGTCCTCTGCTAAAGAAGGTGTGTGCCTCACCAAACTACAACTTCCAGGATTCGAGTGGCTTCAAAGTAATGGATTCACTTTGATACTATTTGACGCATCCGACGGATGTCGAACGGATGTGCTTTGAATTGCTATGAGATCCTGGGAGATGTGGTTTGGCAAAGTCTTAGTGTCCTCTGCCAAAGAGGGTGGGTGACTCATCAAACTACAACTCCCAGGATTCGAGTGGACGAATGTATTAAGGACTAATATATGCGCATTAAGGACGAATGTATGTGCTTTGATACCATGTGATGAATCCGACGAAAGTCGAACGGATGCATTTTGATGCCATTCGAATTGCCATGAGATCTTGAGAGTTGTAGTTTAGCAAAGTTTAGTGTCCTCTGCCAAAGAGGGTGGGTGTCTCATCAAACTACAACACCCATCACATTGAAATGTGAGATGAACCCACACTGCCATATAATGCAGTTCAAACACACAAACACTCACCCCTCCTCCAAATGCCTCCAATGACCCAATGCACTGCATCGTTGGCTTTTTCTGCATCTATCCCACCCGCCAACCCAGCTCTTCTGGCCTTTTTTTCGGAGATTTCGATCAGCCCTTTCCAGCGCTACCTGTCTTTCCACTTTGCTCGCAAACAAGGAGCGTGTGCATCTTCATTGGATTCCTCCTGTTCTCATTCCTGAAGCCCCACCTTTGCCATTACATAATGGCTTCGGCAAAGCAAACAAACCTGGAGCTCACCTAACCTGCTCCCACATGCTTTGGCAGGTCGAACAGTCAGAGTGAAAAAAGCAGCCCTGGTTGGATTTTCAGGTGAGTGACAGACCTACAGACTTCCCAGACGAGAGGAAAACAACGGGACTCTTATTGACCAGCAGGAACCGAAAGAATCAATCGGCAATGGAGTCCAATACTGGAGTTCGATCCAGTTCTGCAGCATTATCATGTTTTTGTTTCTTGGCCTTTTGGATAAGATCAAGTGTAGATGACGTCTCCATAGTTTCCAAAACCAGACTCAAGGTAGCCTTTGAATTCATAGTTTCCAAAATCAGATCAGACTCAAGTAGTTTCCAAATTCAGATCAGACTCAATTCATGGTTTCCAAAATCAGATCAGACTCAAGTAGTTTCCAAATTCACATCAGACTCAATTCATGGTTTCCAAAATCAGATCAGACTCAAGTAGTTTCCAAATTCACATCAGACTCAATTCATGGTTTCCAAAATCAGATCAGACTCAAGTAGTTTCCAAATTCACATCAGACTCAATTCATGGTTTCCAAAATCAGATCAGACTCAAGTAGTTTCCAAATTCACATCAGACTCAATTCATGGTTTCCAAAATCAGATCAGACTCAAGTAGTTTCCAAATTCACATCAGACTCAATTCATGGTTTCCAAAATCAGATCAGACTCAAGTAGTTTCCAAATTCAGATCAGACTCAATTCATGGTTTCCAAAATCAGATCAGACTCAAGTAGTTTCCAAATTCACATCAGACTCAATTCATGGTTTCCAAAATCAGATCAGACTCAAGTAGTTTCCAAATTCAGATCAGACTCAATTCATGGTTTCCAAAATCAGATCAGACTCAAGTAGTTTCCAAATTCACATCAGACTCAATTCATGGTTTCCAAAATCAGATCAGACTCAAGTAGTTTCCAAATTCACATCAGACTCAATTCATGGTTTCCAAAATCAGATCAGACTCAAGTAGTTTCCAAATTCACATCAGACTCAATTCATGGTTTCCAAAATCAGATCAGATTCAAGTAGTTTCCAAATTCACATCAGACTCAATTCATGGTTTCCAAAATCAGATCAGACTCAAGTAGTTTCCAAATTCAGATCAGACTCAATTCATGGTTTCCAAAATCAGATCAGACTCAAGTAGTTTCCAAATTCACATCAGACTCAATTCATGGTTTCCAAAATCAGATCAGACTCAAGTAGTTTCCAAATTCACATCAGACTCAATTCATGGTTTCCAAAATCAGATCAGACTCAAGTAGTTTCCAAATTCAGATCAGACTCAATTCATGGTTTCCAAAATCAGATCAGACTCAAGTAGTTTCCAAATTCACATCAGACTCAATTCATGGTTTCCAAAATCAGATCAGACTCAAGTAGTTTCCAAATTCAGATCAGACTCAATTCATGGTTTCCAAAATCAGATCAGACTCAAGTAGTTTCCAAATTCACATCAGACTCAATTCATGGTTTCCAAAATCAGATCAGACTCAAGTAGTTTCCAAATTCACATCAGACTCAATTCATGGTTTCCAAAATCAGATCAGACTCAAGTAGTTTCCAAATTCACATCAGACTCAATTCATGGTTTCCAAAATCAGATCAGATTCAAGTAGTTTCCAAATTCACATCAGACTCAATTCATGGTTTCCAAAATCAGATCAGACTCAAGTAGTTTCCAAATTCACATCAGACTCAATTCATGGTTTCCAAAATCAGATCAGACTCAAGTAGTTTCCAAATTCACATCAGACTCAATTCATGGTTTCCAAAATCAGATCAGACTCAAGTAGTTTCCAAATTCACATCAGACTCAATTCATGGTTTCCAAAATCAGATCAGACTCAAGTAGTTTCCAAATTCACATCAGACTCAATTCATGGTTTCCAAAATCAGATCAGACTCAAGTAGTTTCCAAATTCACATCAGACTCAATTCATGGTTTCCAAAATCAGATCAGACTCAAGTAGTTTCCAAATTCAGATCAGTCTCAATTCATGGTTTCCAAAATCAGATCAGACTCAAGTAGTTTCCAAATTCACATCAGACTCAATTCATGGTTTCCAAAATCAGATCAGACTCAAGTAGTTTCCAAATTCACATCAGACTCAATTCATGGTTTCCAAAATCAGATCAGACTCAAGTAGTTTCCAAATTCAGATCAGACTCAATTCATGGTTTCCAAAATCAGATCAGACTCAAGTAGTTTCCAAATTCAGATCAGACTCAATTCATGGTTTCCAAAATCAGATCAGACTCAAGTAGTTTCCAAATTCAGATCAGACTCAATTCATGGTTTCCAAAATCAGATCAGACTCAAGTAGTTTCCAAATTCACATCAGACTCAATTCATGGTTTCCAAAATCAGATCAGACTCAAGTAGTTTCCAAATTCAGATCAGACTCAATTCATGGTTTCCAAAATCAGATCAGACTCAAGTAGTTTCCAAATTCACATCAGACTCAATTCATGGTTTCCAAAATCAGATCAGACTCAAGTAGTTTCCAAATTCAGATCAGACTCAATTCATGGTTTCCAAAATCAGATCAGACTCAAGTAGTTTCCAAATTCAGATCAGACTCAATTCATGGTTTCCAAAATCAGATCAGACTCAAGTAGTTTCCAAATTCACATCAGACTCAATTCATGGTTTCCAAAATCAGATCAGACTCAAGTAGTTTCCAAATTCACATCAGACTCAATTCATGGTTTCCAAAATCAGATCAGACTCAAGTAGTTTCCAAATTCAGATCAGACTCAATTCATGGTTTCCAAAATCAGATCAGACTCAAGTAGTTTCCAAATTCACATCAGACTCAATTCATGGTTTCCAAAATCAGATCAGACTCAAGTAGTTTCCAAATTCAGATCAGACTCAATTCATGGTTTCCAAAATCAGATCAGACTCAAGTAGTTTCCAAATTCAGATCAGACTCAATTCATGGTTTCCAAAACCAGATCAGACTCAAGGTAGCCTTTGAATTCATGGTTTCCAAAATCAAATCAGACTCAAGTGGTTTCCAAATTCAGATCAGACTCAGTTTATGGTTTCCAAAATCAGATCAAACTCAAGGTAGCCGTTGAATTCGTAGTTTCCAAAATCAGATCAGACTCAAGCAGTTTCCAAATTCAGATCAGACTGAATTCATGGTTTCCAAAATAAAATCAGACTCAATGTAGCCTTTGAATTCATGGTTTCCAAAATTAAATCAGACTCAAGTAGTTTCCAAATTCGGATCAGACTCAATTCATGGTTTCCAAAATAAAATCAGACTCAAGCAGTTTCCAAATTTGGATCAGACTCAATTCATGGTTTCCAAAATCAGATCAGGCTCAAGTAGTTTCCAAATTCAGATCAGTCTCAATTCATGTTTTCCAAAATCAGATCAGACTCACGGTAGCTTTTGAATTCATAGTTTCCAAAACTCTCTCCCCGGGGCCGTGGTGGAGGCTCCTTCCTTGGAGGTTTTTAAGCAGAGGCTGGATGGCCATCTGTCAGGGGTGCTTTGAATGCGATTTCCTGCTTCTTAGCAGGGGGTTGGACTAGATGGCCCATGTGGTCTCTTCCAACTCTACTATTCTATGATTCTATGATTCTAGGATCAGGGCTCCAATGAGCTCTCGGTGCATGCCGTCGAAAGGAAAGAGAATGCAGCAGAGCTGGAGTGAGCTTTGCCAAGCATGGAGAAGGCTTTGCGGCAGCCGTGCTCTCCCCCGGCGCGCATTTCTTTCCGCTCCTTGCACCTTGCGACTCACAACCGCCGCTGCTATTCTCAGCCACGGCTGTCAGCTCGCATCGCAGGGCCTGCCAGTGAAATCTTTCAAGGAGCCGAGGTGGCATTCACCTTGCCGGGCGGAGAGGGCTTTTGCCGTCCCCAGCCAAAACAAAGCACAACAAAGATTTGTCCTTGGCACAGACGGATGCAAAGGTATTGGAAGCTTAACAGGAGCGGAACAGGAGCCGACGGCGTGATGCTGCAGCTCAAAAGGCCAATGCGATTCTAGGTTGCATCAATAGGAGGCTAATGTCCAGACGGAGGGAAGTCATTTTATAAACAGTCCACATGAAAGGTATCATATATGAATATGAAAGGGATCTAGGAGTCTTAGTAGACCACATGCTGAACATGAGCCAAGAGTGTGATGCAGCAGCGAAAGAGGCCAATGTGATCCTAGGCTGCATCAATACAATTAGATATATAATATAGGATATACATGAGTGAAACTATATATATATATATATATATATATGAATATGAAAGGGATCTAGGAGTCTTAGTGGGCCACATGCTGAACATGAGCCAAGAGTGTGATGCGCCAGCGAAAGAGGCCAATGTGATCCTAGGTTGCATCAATACAATTAGATATATAATATTGGATATACATAAATATGAATGTGAAAGGGATCTAGGAATCTTAGTAGACCACATGATGAACATGAGCCAAGAGTGTGATGCAGCAGCGAAAGAGGCCAATGTGATCCTAGGCTGCATCAATACAAATATTTATATTAATATTGGATATACATGAGTGAAATTATATATATGAATAAAAATCTATGAAAGGGATCTAGGAGTCTTAGTAGACCACATGCTGAACATGAGCCAAGAGTGTGATGCAGCAGCAAAAGAGGCCAACGTGATCCTAGTCTTCATCAATACAATTAGATATATAATATAGGATATACATGAGTGAAACTATATATATATATATATATATATATATATATATATATATATATGAATAAAAATATATGAAAGTGATCTAGGAGTCTTAGTAGACCACATGCTGAACATGAGCCAAGAGTGTGATGCAGCAGCGAAAAAAGGCCAATGTGATCCTAAGCTGCATCAATACAAACATATGTGTGTGTGTGTTTGTATGTATATGTATATATATTTATTAGGATGTACATGAGTGACACTATATATATATATATATATATATATATATATATATATATATATATATAAGAGATCTAGGAGTCTTAATAGACTATAAACTGGATATAAGCCAAGAGTGTGATGCAGCAGCGAAAAAGGCCAATGTGATCCTAGGCTGCATCAATACAAACATATATGTGTGTGTGTGTGTGTGTTTGTATGTATATGTATATATATATTTATTAGGATGTACATGAGTGACACTATATATATATATATATATATATATATATATATATATATAAAAGAGATCTAGGAGTCTTAATAGACTATAAACTGGACATAAGCCAAGAGTGTGATGCAGCAGCGAAAAAGGCCAATGTGATCCTAGGCTGCATAAATATATATATGTGTGTGTGTGTGTGGGGGGGGGGTATGTATGTATGTGTTTGTGTGTGTATGTGTGTGTGTGTGTGTGTGTGTGTGTGTGTATATATATATATATATTTGTATTGATGCTGCCTAGGATTGGTCTTAATATTAGGATATACATGAGTGAAACTATAAATATGTGTGTGTGTGTGTATGTGTGTGTGTGTGTGTGTGTATATATATATATGTGTGTGTGTGTGTGTGTGTGTGTATGTGTATATATATATATATATATATATATATATATATATGAATATGAAAAGGATTTAGGAGTCTTAGTAGACTACAAGCTGAACATGAGCCAAGAGTGTGATGCAGGGGCGAAAAAGGCCAATATGATTCAAGGTTGCACAGAGTCTCTTTGCCAACAATTACATAATGAGATATGGAGTTGGGACCCAGTTCTAAACACAAGCTCATTGCAATCTATACACACATTTCTGAGTTCTATTACTTAGAGAAGGACTTCGGCGGAAATGTATGCGTGCATACGTCGCTACGAGTTTGCCAAGCATTCTTCGCTGCCTTTACGCCCCACTATCCAAGCACAAAGGCCCTAAAGTTTCCATTGTATAGCGGCCATAGAATAGAGCATTTTTTCGTCTGGGAAATCGCTCCGAGGAAAACACGATAAACGCAGAACAAAGCCACCAAGGATAGGAGCTCATTCGGCTAAGGTTTTGCGACTGTTATGAATCGTAATGTAAATATCTGATAGGCAGGATGTATTTTAATTCGCTGGACCAAATTTGGCACAAATACCCGAGACGCCCAAATTTGAATACTGGTGGGGTTGGGGTTGATTTTGCCATTTGGGAGTTGTAGTTGCTGGGATTTATAGTTCACCTACAATTGTGCCAAAACTCCCACACAGAACCCATATGACCAACAGAAAATGCTTGTTGTATCTAGGAGGAACTGACAGTGATTTAGAGGAGACGTAGTTCACCTAGATCCAGAGAGCACTGCGAATTAATATGTGTTTTCTAATGGTCTTTGGCAGACTCTCTGACACACCCTCGTCCTTGGGGCGCCTTTATTGCCTCCCCACTCAAAGCGGTACCTATTTCTCTACTCGCATTTCTACTGGTCCCTCCAGGGGTTGAGAAATGCTGATGTAAAGGCTGAGCCATTTCACTTAAACAAATGAACTGGGAAAAGTTTGGAGCACAAGCCTTGGCATCGGCATCTCTGGGTTAAACGTTAACTCCTTCCCGACGGGCGGCGTGAACTTTGCCTGACATTCCCCGGCGTTGTGTCATCATCTCGAACCCCTGATCTCCGCAAACAAGGCCCGGCGTCTGTGCCAAAGCGATCATTAAAGCGACATAGCTAGAGCCAACCGGGCGGATTCTAAATTCTCGGTAACTTTCATGGTTGGATCAAAAAAGAAGGATTTGTAGCCTTATCTGACTTAAAATTTGAGCATCCAACTTTCTGCTCGCTCACTTGAGTGAAAACTTCACTTGCAGCAATGGAAGTAAGCAGAGTGCTAGGGGAGAGGAAAAGAGAGGAAACCGGGACATTTTACAAGCAATGCAGAAAGTGGGAATGGAGAGGGCACGACTAGACTTAATGGCAGGGAAAAACCTTTACTATAAATAAAGTATATTATTATTATTATTATTATTATTATTATTATTATTATTACTATTATTATTTTATTGTATGACACAGCAAACAAGATAGATATGCTGGATTTCGTATCACAAAATCACAAGTCAAACACTTCCCAAGTGCCTAGGACTGTGTGATGTATTTTTGGATGATGCGCGCAGATCCCAGTTGGGTGGCCTTTTGCAGTTGTCAGATCGTAATTTTGTCAATGTCTATTGTTTCCTGAGATCTTCTGGCACGGCACCCAGTGTGCCCATCACCACCGGGACCACCTGCACTGGTTTCTGCCAGAGTCTTTGCAGTTCAATCTTGAGGTCCTGATAGCGGCTGAGTTTTTCCTGTTGTTTTTCGTCAATGCGACTGTCACCTGGGATGGCAACATCAATGATCCAAACCTTTTTCTTTTCCACAACTGTGATGTCTGGTGTGTTGTGTTCCAGAACTTTGTCAGTCTGGATTCGGAAGTCCCACAGTATCTTTGCATGCTCATTTTCCAATACTTTTGCAGGTTTGTGATCCCACCAGTTCTTTGCTGCTGGGAGGTGGTACTTGAGGCATAAGTTCCAATGGATCATTTGGGCCACACAGTTGTGCCTCTGTTTGTAGTCTGTCTGTGCGATTTTCTTACAGCAGCTGAGGATATGATCCATGGTTTCGTCGGTTTCCTTGCACAGTCTGCATTTTGGGTCATTATTATTATTATTATTATTATTATTATTATTATTATTATCATCTTCCCCATCTTCTTTCCACCTTTCCATCCTCCTTCACTTCCTTCCCTATGGGAACCTATGAGCATCCCTATTTGGTACATCATGCCCAAGGCTATGTGCTCGGAGGCCTGGGATGCTCCTGATGTGTCCAGCTTTGGAGAGAAAGCCTTGGAGACAGGCAAGCCACCTCCCTAATGATCTTTCGCCTGAGCCGTGGCCCCATTGAGAAGCCAAGGGGCTCCTGTTGGTCCCATGGCAACCCTGGAAGGGGGAGAAGAGAGGCCAAGGCGGGGAGAGATGTGGGGTGGTGGTGGTGGTGGTGGTGGGGGTAGCGGCACTTTAATTTTTCTCTGTCTTTCGGAGGCATCTCCAACGAACAAAGGGTCCCTGGGGAAAAAAAGGACGGCTCATTTTTCCACCGCCCACCGATCCTTTTCTTTCCCATGCCGAAGATGGATGGACCGCTGGCCAACCAAACGGGGAGCGATGACGGATGAAGCCAAACGCATTGATGTGCATAGAGGGACGGCTCGGAGATGGAGAAAATGGCGAGCTTTAGGTGCATTTTCAAATCCAGATTTTTGCTTCCAAATCCAAATTTCCTCTCCAAATTGACCTCGGCTGACTTTTTATTTTGTTAGGTCCGACCACGGGCCTAACCGAAACCGACCCCTTTTTGCTCTGTTTTCCGTTCTGCTTTAATTCTTCCGACCCGCTTCTCATTAGTTTCATTTCAGCGATGAATATTTCAATGGCTTATGCATTATGGAGGCGAAATCGCAGCTCGCTGTCCGACGGAGCCGGCTTTGCCGACAACGACACCGGATGTGTAGTAAAGAGATATAATGCAGAAGGACAGGGACCTAATGGTGGATACGAACTTACATTCTGGTTGTTTTATAGGTTGTGTGAGTTTCCCAGACTCCAGAAGCATTCTCTCCTGACATTTCACCCACATCTATGGCAGGCATCCTCAGAAGTTGTGAGCTCTGTTGGAAACTAGGCAAGTGAGGTTTATACATGTGTAAAACAACCAGACTATATGTGTTGTCGAAGGCTTTCAAGGCCGGAATCACTGGGTTGCTGTGAGTTTTCTGGGCTATGTTCTGGAAGCATTCTCTCCTGACGTTTCGCCCACATCTATGAGGTTGTGAGGTCTGTTGGAAACTAGGCAAGTGAGGTTTATATATGTGCAAAACAACCAGACTATATGTGTTGTCGAAGGCTTTCAAGGCCGGAATCACTGGGTTGCTGTGAGTTTTCTGGGCTATGTTCTGGAAGCATTCTCTCCTGACGTTTCGCCCACATCTATGAGGTTGTGAGGTCTGTTGGAAACTAGACAAGTGAGGTTTATATATGTGCAAAACAACCAGACTATATGTATTGTCGAAGGCTTTCAAAACCATAATCACTGTGTTGCCATGAGTTTTCTGGGCTATGTTCCGGAAGCATTCTCTCCTGACGTTTCGCCCACATCTATGAGGTTGTGAGGTCTGTTGGAAACTAGGCAAGTGAGGTTTATATATGTGCAAAACAACCAGACTATATGTGTTGTCGAAGGCTTTCAAGGCCAGAATCACTGGGTTGCTGTGAGTTTTCTGGGCTATGTTCTGGAAGCATTCTTTCCTGACGTTTCGCCCACATCTATGAGGTTGTGAGGTCTGTTGGAAACTAGGCAAGTGAGGTTTATACATGTGTAAAACAACCAGACTATATGTGTTGTCGAAGGCTTTCAAGGCCAGAATCACTGGGTTGCTGTGAGTTTTCTGGGCTATGTTCTGGAAGCATTCTCTTCTGACGTTTCGCCCACATCTATGAGGTTGTGAGGTCTGTTGGAAACTAGGCAAGTGAGGTTTATATATGTGCAAAACAACCAGACTATATGTGTTGTCGAAGGCTTTCAAGGCCAGAATCACTGGGTTGCTGTGAGTTTTCTGGGCTATGTTCTGGAAGCATTCTCTCCTGACGTTTCGCCCACATCTATGAGGTTGTGAGGTCTGTTGGAAACTAGGCAAGTGAGGTTTATATATGTGCAAAACAACCAGACTATATGTGTTGTCGAAGGCTTTCAAGGCCAGAATCACTGGGTTGCTGTGAGTTTTCTGGGCTATGTTCTGGAAGCATTCTCTCCTGACGTTTCGCCTACATCTATGAGGTTGTGAGGTCTGTTGGAAACTAGGCAAGTGAGGTTTATACATGTGTAAAACGACCAGACTATATGTGTTGTCGAAGGCTTTCAAGGCCAGAATCACTGGGTTGCTGTGAGTTTTCTGGGCTATGTTCTGGAAGCATTCTCTCCTGATGTTTCACCCACGTCTATGGCAAGCATCCTCAGAGGTTGTGAGCTCTGTTGGAAACAAAGCAAGGATCTCCTTGGGTGCATCTACACTATAGAGTGAATGCAGTTTTGATTGTAGGTGAACTATAAATCCCAGCAACTACAACTCCCAAATGACAAAACCAATCCCGTATTGGGTATTTGTGCCAATTTTGGTGAATGAAAATACATCCTGTATATCAGATATTTATATTGTGATTCACATGAAGTCGCAATGAAAATAATGTTATGTTTGGGGGTCAGAACAACATGAGGAACTGTATTAGGGAGGTTGAGAACCACTGTTTTAGGGTTTTCCATCGTTGTAGGAGGGTCTTCTTTGAGTTCCTTGTCCCACATTACCCAATGATGTTCTTTTTTCTTTATATGAGCCTGTGGATTTCATATTATTCTGCTGAGGCGGCAATTTCTGCATCGCGAAGGAGGCGTTCCAGGGCGAATTTCGCAAAGCCGGTCCAAAATCAACATTTCCAAAGAGAAGGGAAAACGGGGCAAAAAAACACAGTATTGGATTGTGGAGATCCTTTCTATGGCTGAAGATCGGCCTAACGTCCACCGAAGGGGACGGAGACATCTACACTGCTAAAACTAATACGTTTTGATATAATAATAATAATAAACTCCTCAAAGCACAGCAGGCAAAAAATCAGTACAAGAAAACCGCACTACAAACTAGAGCTGACAGCCGGCACAACAAAACATTGCATGGAAAGTTCCTTGACAAAATTGAAGGAAAAGCTGATAAGGAGAAGACCTGGCTCTGGCTCACGAATGGGACCCTGAAGAAGGAGACAGAAGGCCTGATCCTTGCAGCCCAGGAGCAAGCCATCAGGACAAAGGCAATTAATAATAATAATAATAATAATAATAATAATAATAATAATAATAATAATAATAGAAGACCTGGCTCTGGCTCACAAATGGGACCCTGAAGAAGGAGACAGAAGGCCTGATCCTTGCAGCCCAGGAGCAAGACATCAGGACAAAGGCCATTCAGGCCAAGATCGAAAAATCAGCTGATGACCCAAAATGCAGACTGTGCAAGGAAACTGACGAAACTAGGGATCATCTCCTCAGCTGCTGTAAGAAAATCGCACAGACAGACTACAAACAGAGGCACAACTACGTGGCCCAAATGATCCATTGGAACTTATGCCTCAAGTCCCACCTCCCAGCAGCAAAGAACTGGTGGGATCACAAACCTGCAAAAGTATTGGGAAATGAGCACGCAAAGATATTGTGGGACTTCCGGATCCAGACTGACAAAGTTCTGGAACACAACACACCAGACATCACAGTTGCGGAAAAGAAAAAGGTTTGGATCATTGATGTCGCCATCCCAGGTGACAGTCGCATGGACGAAAAACAACAGGAAAAACTCAGCCGCTATCAGGACCTCAAGACTGAACTTCAAAGACTCTGGCAGAAACCAGTGCAGGTGGTCCCGGTGGTGATGGGCACACTGGGTGTCGTGCCAAAAGATCTCAGCCAGCATTTGGAAACAATAGACTTTGACAAAATCACGATCTGCCAACTGCAAAAGGCCACCCTACTGGGATCTGCACGCATCATCCGAAAATACATCACACAGTCCTAGACACTTGGGAAGTGTTTGACTTGTGATTTTGTGATACGAAATCCAGCATATCTATCTTGTTTGCTGTGTCATAATAAAATAATAATAATAATGCTTTGATTGAAGTCAAAAATCAGAAACTCCTCAAAACACAGCAGACAAAAAACCAGTACAAGAAAACCGCACTACAAACTAGAGCTGACAGCTGGCACAACAAAACATTGCATGGAAAGTTCCTTGACAAAACTGAAGGAAAAGCTGACAAGGAGACCTGGCTGTGGCTCACAAATGGGACCCTGAAGAAGGAGGTTTGGAGCCATGGCAGTTCGAAGCGGTCCTCCCAAGAGGTGGAGGAAGGCCTTGCAAAACTATAACTCCCAGGATTCCGTCGCTTGGAGCCACGGCAGTCGAAACGGTGCCAAACCGCCTTCGTTCTGGTGAGTTTTGCAGCTCAATGGGGACTTCGGGAAACTAAGTCTCCCAAGTCCCAGCGCTTAGAGATCCTACGTCTCCGACTGTGAAAAGTCAAGCATCCGGAGGCTCTTCCAGGTCATGCAAAGGATACAAAGAATTATATATATGTGTGTGAGAATTGTCCGCTTCTGATGCGACCAGTTAGAGAAGATTCATGGAAATCTTGTCTTGAAACAATAAGGCTAAATGGCTTTAACCTGAAGGCTGGACGAGACGCCATCGCCGTTTGCTTCTAATTTAATTCCATTTATTTTTATGTGGCAGCTTTGATGCGAAGGATATCTGGTTAACGTGGGGAAAGCGCCGCCGGGGGATAAAGAAGCGGTTGTCCATCTCCATTAGACAGGCATGGGTCCATCTACACCGTGGAATGAACGCAGTTTGGCACCTCTTGAACTCAAGGCTATGAGATCCCGGGAATTGTAGTTTGGAGAGGTGCCCATTTTTTCTATCCAAAAGAATCACCCAAACCTTTTCTCAAGCTCTCGTTTTTCTCTCTCCAAGGTGACATTGGCTTCGATGTTCTCGTTCGTGGCTACTCTACTTCCTGCGCAAGCCAATAAAATCAATTTTTAAACACATACACAACAGCGGCGAGGGCGCCATCAAAGGAGGATGCGCTTGCGTTCGGCACATGCTCAGAAATGCTCAAGGTGGGAAGTAGCGGCGAGGCGCCGTTTCCAAAACGATCTTCACGTATGAGAGAGCCAGGCCAAAAAGTGTGTATGTATGTATGTATGTATGTATGTATGTATGTATGTGTATATATATATATATATATATATATATATATATATATATGGCATGTCCGATCGATGAAAAAAATGTTTCAATTCTCGTTTCTAAAGTAGGGGGCGCTGGCGCTTCAATATAGAAAGTATTTCCGATTTTTTCACCCAAAAATTTTGGATATTTCTGAAAATTCGTAATGATTCTAAATGTTTCTAAAATGGCGGACGCGCATGCGCAATCGCTACACACCGGGCTTGTATGGCAATCTTCCATGTGGACGCAGAGGACGTTAGCCCCCACCTTTGCGTCCATCGTGGAAGCTTCTGATTGGTCGGGGAGCGGCAGCCATGTTAGGCTGCTCTAAGCTCCCATTCAAGGTAGGTTGCAGAAACAATTTTTTAAAATATTTTTAAAAATATATTTTTTTAAAAATTGGGGAGGGGAATTAACGAAACATTAAGAGACAATTAGAGAATGGGCCAACAATGGTTCGAATTACATTGCTGGTTGCGCTGTGAGACAATGTCTCGGAATGCGTATCAAAAAGCGAGGACAATACGAAATAATTCCGATATATGATTCAAAACGATTTTTTGGACATGTCTAATATATATATAATAGGATATACATGAGTGAAACAATATATATATATTAGAAAGGGATCTAGGAGTCTTAGTAGACCAAGAGTGTGATGCAGCAGCAAAAGAGGCCAATGTGATGCTAGGCGGCATCAATACAAATATAGGATATACATGAATGAAACTATATATATTAGAAAGGGATCTAGGAGTCTTAGTAGGCCAAGAGTGTGATGCAGCAGCAAAAGAGGCCAATGTGATCCTAGGCGGCATCAATACAAATATAGGATATACATGAATGAAACTATATATATTAGAAAGGGATCTAGGAGTCTTAGTAGGCCAAGAGTGTGATGCAGCAGCAAAAGAGGCCAATGTGATCCTAGGCGGCATCAATACAAATATAGGATATACATGAATGAAACTATATATATTAGAAAGGGATCTAGGAGTCTTAGTAGGCCAAGAGTGTGATGCAGCAGCAAAAGAGGCCAATGTGATCCTAGGCGGCATCAATACAAATATAGGATATACATGAATGAAACTATATATATTAGAAAGGGATCTAGGAGTCTTAGTAGGCCAAGAGTGTGATGAAGCAGCAAAAGAGGCCAATGTGATCCTAGGCGGCATCAATACAAATATAGGATATACATGAATGAAACTATATATATTAGAAAGGTATCTAGGAGTCTTAGTAGACCAAGAGTGTGATGCGGCAGCAAAAGAGGCCAATGTGATCCTAGGTTGCATCAATACAATTAGATATATGATATTGAATATACATGAGTGAAACTATATATCTATATATATCTATATATATATAAAGAAAGGAATCTTGGAGTCTTAGTAGACCACATGCTGAACATGAGCCAAGAGAGTGATGCAGCAGCAAAAGAGGCCAATGCGATCCTAGGTTGCATCAATACAATTAGATATATAATATTGGATATACATGAGCGAAACTATATATATATATATTAGAAAGGGATCTAGGAGTCTTAGTAGACCACAAGCTGAACATGAGCCAAGAGTGTGATGCAGCAGCAAAAGAGGCCAATGTGATCCTAGGCTGCATCAATATATATATATATACACACACACACACACACACACATATACATATACATATACATATATACACATACAGTAGAGTCTCACTTATCCAACGTTCTGGATTATCCAACGCATTTTTGTAGTCAATGTTTTCAAAACATTGTGATATTTTGGTGCTAAATTCGTAAACACAGTAATTACCACATAGCGTATTGAACTACTTTTTCTGTCAAATTTGTTGTATAACATGATGTTTTGATGCTTAATTGGCAAAATCATAACCTAATTTGATGTTTAATAGGCTTTTCCTTAATCCCTTCTTATTATCCAACATATTCACTTATCAAACGTTCTGCCGGCCCGTTTATGTTGGATAAGTGAGACTCTACTGTATATGTAGTTTTTGCGTGGTGTAAAATGCAATTTTCCCTTTGAGGCACATTGCAACTAAATATACTATCTGTTATTGTTGCTTATAAATAAATACCCATATTGTTAATATTGGTGTTTTCACTTCCCTGCGAGAACAACAACAAACCTCATGGCAGACTTTTGCACTGTTTGTAAATATTATTTCCCTCCCCGAGGGTAACTTATTAACAAAATAATAACACAAAAATTGTCACAACAGATTAAGAAGGCTACAAGTCTTGATACAAAAGGCATCTCAGCATTTCAGTGTCAAACAAAACCTTACTTTGCAGAGCTCTTAAAGGCACAGGAGCCCCCTTTCATAATCATTTTAGTTGTCAGTTGCACAAAATTCTATTTGTTGGCAATGATACTGGCAATGCTAATATTTATGTTATTTTTGCATACAATTTTCCCGGGGCACCGAACTACTTTGGGATTTTGGGAGCTGTAGTTTCCACACACCCCTCAATTTGGGAATTATAGGTTTCCCACATTTTTCCATTTGGTATCTATAGTTTCCAAGCACTCTTCTATGTGGGATCTATAGTTTCCAAATACCCTTCCATTTGGGATCTGTAGTTTCCAAATACCCTTCCACTTGGGATTTGTAGTTTCCAAACACTCTTCCATTTGGGATTTATAGTTTCCAAATACCCTTCCATTTGGGATCTGTAGTTTCCAAACACTCTTCCATGTGGGATCTATAGTTTCCATATACCCTTCTATTTGGGATCTATAGTTTCCAAATACCCTTCCATTTGGGATCTGTAGTTTCCAAACACTCTTCCATTTGGGATCTGTAGTTTCCAAATACCCTTCCACTTGGGATTTGTAGTTTCCAAACACTCTTCCATTTGGGATTTATAGTTTTCAAATACCCTTCCATTTGGGATATGTAGTTTCCAAACACTCTTCCATTTGGGATCTATAGTTTCCATATACCCTTCTATTTGGGATCTATAGTTTCCAAACACTCCTCCATATGGGATCTATAGTTCCTTCACTTCACTTCACTTTATTACTTAATTAGTCGCTCTCTACCAGAGTGCTCAGAGCGACTTACAATTTAAAATATCATTCCACAATATAAAAACATTCAACATAAAAACATTCAACCTAAAAACATTCAACAGTGACTCTTTGGCAAATTAGATCTGATTTACTTAAATGCATAACCAAACAGCCAAAGAAGCAAAGGTGTGGGAATAAATAATCTATACTACCCAGGTGTGGGAATAAATAAACTACACTTCCCAGGTGTGGGAATAAATAAACTACACTATCCAGGCTGTGGGAATAAATAAACTACACTATCCAGGCTGTGGGAATAAATAAACTACACTTCTCAGGTGTGGGAATAAATAAATAAACTACATTTCCCAGGTGTGGGAATAAACTACATTTCCCAGGTATAGGAATAAACTACACTACCCAGGCTGTGGGAATAAATAAATAAACTACACTTCCCAGGTGTGGGAATAAATAAATAACCTACATTTCCCAGGTGTGGGAATAAACTACATTTCCCAGGTATAGGAATAAACTACACTTCCCAGGTGTGGGAATAAATAAATAAACTACACTTCCCAGGTGTGGGAATAAATAAATAAACTACACTTCCCAGGCTGTGAGAAGAAATAAACTACACTTCCCAGGTGTGGGAATAAATAAATAAACTACACTTCCCAGGCTGTGAGAAGAAATAAACTACACTTCCCAGGTGTGGGAATAAACTACATTTCCCAGGTATAGGAATAAACTACACTTCCCAGGTGTGGGAATAAATAAATAAACTACACTTCCCAGGCTGTGGGAATAAATAAACTACACTTCCCAGGCTGTGGGAATAAATAAACTACACTTCCCAGGCTGTGGGAATAAATAAACTACACTTTCCAGGCTGTGGGAATAAATAAACTACACTTTCCAGGCTGTGGGAATAAATAAACTACACTTCCCAGGCTGTGGGAATAAATAAACTACACTTCCCAGGCTGTGGGAATAAATAAACTACACTTCCCAGGCTGTGGGAATAAATAAACTACACTTTCCAGGCTGTGGGAATAAATAAACTACACTTCCCAGGCTGTGGGAATAAATAAACTACACTTCCCAGGCTGTGGGAATAAATAAACTACACTTTCCAGGCTGTGGGAATAAATAAACTACACTTCCCAGGCTGTGGGAATAAATAAACTACACTTTCCAGGCTGTGGGAATAAATAAACTACACTTCCCAGGCTGTGGGAATAAATAAACTACACTTCCCAGGCTGTGGGAATAAATAAACTACACTTTCCAGGCTGTGGGAATAAATAAACTACACTTCCCAGGCTGTGGGAATAAATAAACTACACTTCCCAGGCTGTGGGAATAAATAAACTACACTTCCCAGGCTGTGGGAATAAATAAACTACACTTTCCAGGCTGTGGGAATAAATAAACTACACTTCCCAGGCTGTGGGAATAAATAAACTACACTTTCCAGGCTGTGGGAATAAATAAATAAACTACACTTCCCAGGTGTGGGAATAAATAAATAAACTACACTTCCCAGGTGTTGGAATAAACTACACTTTCCAGGTGTGGGAATAAATAAATAAACTACACTTCCCAGGTGTTGGAATAAACTACACTTCCCAGGTGTGGGAAGAAATAAACTACACTTCCCAGGTGTGGGAATAAATAAATAAACTACACTTCCCAGGTGTTGGAATAAACTACACTTTCCAGGTGTGGGAATAAATAAATAAACTACACTTCCCAGGTGTTGGAATAAACTACATTTCCCAGGTATAGGAACAAACTACACTACCCAGGCTGTGGGAATAAATAAATAAACTACATTTCCCAGGTATAGGAATAAACTACATTTCCCAGGTATAGGAACAAACTACACTACCCAGGCTGTGGGAATAAATAAACTACACTTCCCAGGTGTGGGAATAAATAAATAAACGACATTTCCCAGGTGTGGGAATAAACTACATTTCTCAGGTATAGGAATAAACTACACTACCCAGGCTGTGGGAATAAATAAATAAACTACACTTCCCAGATGTGGGAATAAATAAATAAACTACACTTCCCAGATGTGGGAATAAATAAATAAACTACACTTCCCAGGTGTGGGAATAAACTACATTTCCCAGGTATAGGAATAAACTACATTTCCCAGGTATAGGAACAAACTACACTACCCAGGCTGTGGGAATAAATAAACTACACTTCCCAGGCTGTGGGAATAAATAAATAAACTACACTTCCCAGGTGTTGGAATTAACTACACTTCACAGGCTGTGGGAATAAATAAACTACACTTCCCAGGCTGTGGGATGGAATAAACTACACTTCCCAGGATCCCCTTTCGCTGCCTGGGGGATGCCGGGAGTGGTAGTTCCTTCCTCCATTTGGGAGCCGGAGTCTCTCCACGCTCCTTCCAACAAACCCTGGTGCCCAAAGCTTCTCATTTCCTTCCTCACAGAGGCAGTCGGGAGAGGCGCCCGTTTCCCAGTCTCCTCCTCTTTTTATTTTTTTATTTTTCTGGGGGATTTTGGGACTGGTAGTCCCGGCGACAAGACGAAGAGATGCCCAAGGGATTAACTAGCTGAGTCCTTTCCTTTTGGAGAGGCTTTTTTTTTAAACCCTCCCCAAACTCTTTCTTTCCTTTTGCGCCTTTGCGTCCAAGCCTTGCCGTCCCTCGCGTTTCCCCCTTTTTTCCCCCCCCTCCCTCCTTCCTACCCACTTTCTTCTCGGAGACACGCAAGCCACGCGCTCGTGCCCGCGCCCACCCACGAGTGCGCGAGCCCAAGTACTTTTTTTCCCCCCCCTGGTTCTTTTTTTTCTTCTTCTTCCCTTTTCCTTTGAGTTCTCCAAGGCGAGTTTTTGGAGAGGCGCTTTTTTTTTTTTTTGCGTCTTTTTACGCACGGCTTTGGTCGCCTTCCTTTTCCTCCTTTTTTCCCCCCCTTTCCTAGGACTTTTTTTTTTTTAAAAAAAATATTACTCTTATATTTTGGAGAAGCTCGGACCGAGAGGAGAACTAAGAGGGGCGGGGAAGGGGGGGGGGGAGAGAGAGAGAGAGAGAAAAATTGGCGAGACCCTCCCCCTTTCCAAAGAAAACCAAACGCTTTGATTTATTTTTTTCTCCAATCCTTTTGATTCCAAACCCACTTTTATTTTATTTTCATTTTTTCTTTCTTTTTTCTTTTCTTCACCCCTTCCTGCTTCATTTCGTCGGATCTTCAAGCTCTCCACAGCCCGAAAGACATACAACAACCCTCTCCAAAAATAAAATAAAATCCTTCGGGCCATGAGTTAAAGAAAAGCAAAGCGGCGCAAAACAGAAAAGAAGAAGAAGAAGAAAAAGGAGATGGACACCAAACATTTCCTCCCTTTGGGTGAGTTTTTGGAGGACGATTCCTCCCTAATTTTTTGGGGGGATTGATAAAGAAAAGAAGGGGGGGAAAGAGAGAGAGAAGAAGAGCAGGAAAGGGGGGGAATTAGAGGAGGAAGAGAAGCACCAAAACAACAACGTCAAGGCGAGAAAAGCGATGCGTAAAAAGCTCGTGCGTAAAAGCGCACGCGTTTTTTTTGGGTGCTTGGAAATCAGCCTCCTTGGAAAGTAAGGCTTTTTGGGAACCCCGAAAAAATTGTCCAAGGAGACAAAAGGGGGTCCCAGGATAGTGACTGTATAGGGCAGGGGTCCCCAAACTAAGGCCCGGGGGCCGGATGCGGCCCTCCGAGGTCATTGACCTGGCCCTCACCCTCAGTTTTATAATATAATATATTATATATACATATAATATTGATAATAATATTATAATGTAATACAATATAACACTAATAATAATACCATATCATAATAATATTAATTATATATTCTATATTACATATAATATTACTAATAATATTACAGTATAGTGGTATAGTTCAATATACAGTAGAGTCTCACTTATCCAACACTCGTTTATCCAACGTTCTGGATTATCCAACACATTTTTGTAGTCAATGTTTTCAATACATCATGATATTTTGAACTACTTTTTCTGTCAAATTTGTTGTATGACATGATGTTTTGGTGCTTAATTTGTAAAATCATAACCTCATTTGATGTTTAATAGGCTTTTTCTTAATCTCTCCTTATTATCCAACATATTCACTTATCCAACGTTCTGCCGGCCCGTTTACGTTGGATAAGCGAGACTCTACTGCAGGGGTCCCCAAACTAAGGCCCGGGGGCCAGATGCGGCCCTCCGAGGTCATTTACCTGGCCCCCGCCCTCAGTTTTATAATATAATATATTGTATATACATATAATATTGATAATAATATTATAATGTAATACAATATAACACTAATAATAATAATACCATATCATAATAATATTAATTATATATTCTATATTACATATAATATTACTACTAATATTACAGTATAGTGGTATAGTTCAATATAGTAATATATAATGCTAATATTGTGCAATGCTAATAATATAATATATTGTATGTACAGTAGAGTCTCACTTATCCAACATAAACGGGCCGGCAGAATGTTGGATAAGCGAATATGTTGGATAATAAGGAGGCATTAAGGAAAAGCCTATTAAACATCAAATTAGGTTATGATTTTACAAGTTAAGCACCAAAACATCATGTTAGACAACAAATTTGGCAGAAAAAGTAGTTCAATACGCAGTAATGCTATGTAGTAATTACTGTATTTATGAATTTAGCACCAAAATATCACAATATATTGAAAACATTGACTACAAAAATGTGTTGGATAATCCAGAACGTTGGATAAGCGAGTGTTGGATAAGTGAGACTCTACTGTACGTATAATTTGTAAGCCACTTGAGTCCCCTTTGGGGTGAGAAGGGTGTGATACAAATGTAGTAAATAAATGCAGTAAATAATAAATAAATAAATAAATAAATAAATAAATAAATACATTTTAGACTTGGGCTCAGCCAAAGTCTGAAATGACTTGAAGGCACACAACAACAACAACAACAACAACAACCCTAATTAATTTGACTATCTCATTGGCCAGAAGCAGGACCACACTTCCCATTGAAATCCTGATAAATTTATGTTGGTTAAAATTGTTTTTATTTTTAAATATTGTATTGTTCTTTCATTGTTGTTGTTGTTTTTGCACTACAAATAAGACAAATGCAGTGTGCATCAGAATTTGTTTGCATTTTTTTCAAATGATAATCCGGCCCCTCAACAGTCTGAAGGATTGTGGACCGGCCCTCGGCTTAAAAAGTTTGGGGACCCCTGGTATAGGGAATATATCGGTGTGTCTTTGTATATTGGGGGAGTGTCTCTTCTTTCTCTCCATGCCCAGTGCAGTTTCTTTCTCCACTCGGCTTGTGGTGGCAATGGAGCCAGGCAGGCCTTGGGAAGGAAGGGGGAAAAGGTGCCTTTGGGGGTGTGTTGTTGTGGTTCTCGGCCGGTTGTGGTTGTCTTTCGGGTTTGCACGGCTTTGGGGGAGTCCAGAAAGTGTTTTGGGGCAGCTCGAAGTTACTCAAAACACAGATGTCTATAATCTACAGTGAAACGTAAAAAGGAAAGTATGGTATATAATATGCAAGTACTATGTTGGTAATGTAATATCTATATATATAAAAGAGTGATGGCATCACGGCAGCGGACAAAACAACAAAAGTAAACACCCCACAACCCCTCATCCATGCCTCTAGGTTGATACAACAAAAAGAAAAGAAAAATAAAGTCCTAATTAGAGGGAGAGGAATAATTGTTTTTATCCAATTGCTGCCAGTTAGAAGGCTAAGCTCCGCTCACTTGGTCTCCTAGCAACCCACTCAGCCCAGGGGACCCTTTACCTTAACTACCACCAATTCCTCAATACTTTATTTCCCATACCACCATACTTCACCACAGCAACGCGTGGCCGGGCACAGCTAGTTATCTTCTATATAAACAACTTTTAGTGGCACTTGTTATTCAAGCTGCAAAAGAAGGGGATTATGGTTATGTCAAATAGAAATAGGAATAGTTTTTCCATAATACCTTTGTAAGTGTTACCAAGTGTATTCCTTCATGTTAAGAACTAGACTAATGTAGTGAATAAGAATACAAGTACAGTAGAGTCTCACTTATCCAACATAAACGGGCCGGCAGAATGTTGGATAAGTGAGACTCTACTGTAGTATATGTGTTGTCATCACAAACTGAATCTTATCAGGAATTCCTTGTTACTACGGTAGAGTCTCATTTATCCAACACTCGCCTATCCAACGTTCTGGATTATCCAACGCATTTTTGTAGTCAATGTTTTCAATGTATTGTGATATTTTGGTGCTAAATTCGTAAATACAATAATTACAACATAACATTACTGTGTATTGAACTACTTTTCCATAAAATCATAGAATCATAGAATAGTAGAGTTGGAAGAGACCTCATGGGCCATCCAGTCCAACCCCCCGCTAAGAAGTAGGAAATCGCATTCAAAGCACCCCCGACAGATGGCCATCCAGCCTCTGCTTAAAAGCTTCCAAAGAAGGAGCCTCCACCACAGTCCGGGGCAGAGAGTTCCACTGCTGAACAGCCTTTCTCACAGTGAGGAAGTTCTTCCTGATGTTCAGGTGGAATCTCCTTTCCTGTAGTTTGAAGCCCTTGTTCCCTTGCGTCCTAGTCTGCAGGGCAGCAGAAAACAATCTTGCTCCCTCCTGCCTATGACTTCCCTTCACGTATTTGTACATGGCTCTCATGTCTCCTCTCAGCCTTCTCTTCTGCAGGCTAAACATGCCCAGCTCTTTAAGCCGCTCCTCATAGGGCTTGTTCTCCAGACCCTTAATCATTTTAGTCGCCCTCCTCTGGACGCTTTCCAGCTTGTCAACATCTCCCTTCAACTGTGGTGCCCAAAATTGGACCCAGTGTGATTCCAGGTGTGGTCTGACCAAGGCAGAATAGAATAAGGGGGAGCAGGACTTCCCTGGATCTAGACGCTATTCCCCTATTGATGCAGGACAGAATCCCATTGGCTTTTTTAGCAGCCGCATCACATTGTTGGCTCATGTTTAACTTGTTCCCCACGAGGACTCCAAGGTCTTTTTCGCACACACTGCTGTCAAGCCAGGCATCGTCCCCCATTCTGTCTCTTTGATTTCCATTTTTTCTGCCGAAATGAAGTATCTTGCATTTGTCCCTGTTGAACTTCATTTTGTTAGTTTCGGCCCATCTCTCTAGTCTGTCGAGATCGTTTTGAATTCTGCTCCTGTCTTCTGGAGTGTTAGCTATCCCTCCCAGTTTGGTGTCGTCTGCAAACTTGATGATCGTGCCTTCTGACCCTTCGTCTAAGTTGTTAATAAAGATCCTGAACAGAACCGGGCCCAGGACGGAGCCCTGCTGATGGCACTCCACTCGTGACTTCTTTGCAAGATGAAGACGACGCATTGGTGAGAATCAGCCTTTGGGTTCGTTCGCTTAGCCAATTACAGATCCACCGAACCGTAGTTTTGTCTAGCCCACATTTGACTAGTTTCCTTGCCAGAAGGTCGTGGGGGACTTTGTCGAAGGCCTTACTGAAATCTAGATATGCTACATCCACGGCATTCCCTGTATCGACCCAACTCGTAACTCTATCGAAAAAAGAGATCAGATGAGTCTGGCATGACTTGTTTTTGGTAAATCCGTGATGACTATTAGCAATGACCGCATTTGTTTCTAAGTGTTTGCAGACCACTTCCTTAATGATCTTTAAGGAAGATCTTTTTCTGTCAAATTTGTTGTATAACATGATGTTTTGGTGCTTAATTTGTAAAATCATAACCTAATTTGATGTTTAATAGCTTAATCCCTCCTTATTATCCAAGATAGTCGTTTATCTAAGGTTCTGCTGGATAAGTTTAGCTTGGATAAGTGAGACTCTACTGTAATAATAAATATAAATAATAATAATAAAATTCAGCATATATGTTTGTTGTGTTATACTCTGTCTTTATGTCAATAATAATAATAATAGCAGCAGCAGCAGCAGCAATTTCTCCCTCCTTCTACTTCCTTTATTCTTCCCTCTTCTCTTCTTTTCTTCCCTCCCTTTTTCTTTCTCTCTCCTTCCTTCTTTTTCTGACTTCCTTTCCTCCAATCTTTGGAAGTTGGCATTGGGCAGAGAGTCTCGGAAGGAGGGGAGGAGACTTTTGGAAGCTTTTTGCAGGAAATCATGGAAAGGAGCAGGCCGGGAAGTGTTGCGAAAGGCCAGGCCACCACCGCTTTCCCTTCTCGAAGTAACAAAGTTTTTGTAAAAATGTGCAAAACATGCCTTTCCATGGAGATACTTTGCCAAGTTTCGGGCCATTTTAGGAATCCGCCCCAATATGTACAAGCTGCTGAACCTGTGGAACAAAAGGTTGCAGGTTCGAATCCGGGGAGCGGAGAGAGCACCGCTGTTAGCCCCAGCTTCTGACAACTTAGCAGTTTGAAAACATGCTAATGTGAGTAGATGAATAGGTACTGCTCCGGCGGGAAGATAACAGCACTCCATGCAGTCATGCCAGTGGCCACATGACCTTGGAGGTGTCTACGGACAACGCCGGCTCTTCGGCTTAGAAATGGAGATGAGCCCCAACCCCCAGAATGTGAGTAGATCAATAGGTACCACTCCGGCAGGAAGGTAACGGCGCTCCATGCAGTCATGCCAATGTCCACATGACCATGGAGGTGTCTACGGACAACGCCGGCTCTTCGGCTTAGAAATGGAGATGAGCCCCAACCCCCAGAATGTGAGTAGATCAATAGGTACCACTCCGGCAGGAAGGTAACGGCGCTCCATGCAGTCATGCCAATGTCCACATGACCATGGAGGTGTCTACGGACAACGCCGGCTCTTCTGCTTAGAAATGGAGATGAGCACCAACCCCCAGAGTGTGAGTAGATCAATAGGTACCACTCTGGCAGGAAGGTAACGGCGCTCCATGCAGTCATGCCAATGTCCACATGACCATGGAGGTGTCTACGGACAACGCCGGCTCTTCTGCTTAGAAATGGAGATGAGCACCAACCCCCAGAGTGTGAGTAGATCAATAGGTACCACTCTGGCAGGAAGGTAACGGCGCTCCATGCAGTCATGCCAATGTCCACATGACCATGGAGGTGTCTACGGACAACGCCGGCTCTTCTGCTTAGAAATGGAGATGAGCACCAACCCCCAGAGTGTGAGTAGATCAATAGGTACTGCTCCGGTGGGAAGGTAACGGCGCTCCATGCAGTCATGCCAGTGGCCACATGGCCTTGGAGGTGTCTACGGACAACGCCGGCTCTTCGGTTTAGAAATGGAGATGAGCCCCAACCCCCAGAATGTGAGTAGATCAATAGGTACCACTCCGGCAGGAAGGTAACGGCGCTCCATGCAGTCATGCCAATGTCCACATGACCATGGAGGTGTCTACGGACAACGCCGGCTCTTCTGCTTAGAAATGGAGATAAGCACCAACCCCCAGAGTGTGAGTAGATCAATAGGTACTGCTCCGGTGGGAAGGTAACGGCGCTCCATGCAGTCATGCCAGTGGCCACATGGCCTTGGAGGTGTCTACGGACAATGCCGGCTCTTCTGCTTAGAAATGGAGATGAGCACCAACCCCCAGAGTGTGAGTAGATCAATAGGTACCACTCTGGCAGGAAGGTAACGGCGCTCCATGCAGTCATGCCAATGTCCACATGACCATGGAGGTGTCTACGGACAACGCCGGCTCTTCTGCTTAGAAATGGAGATGAGCACCAACCCCCAGAGTCGGACACAACTGGACTTAACGTCAGGGGAAAACCTTTATCTTTAATGTTTTTGGAGTTAAATACTTTTGTGGAGAGTCGCTTCTCTTTGGGGAGATTTTTGGCTGTTTCTTCTTTCCCTGCTCTTTACTTTGACATGAACTCTTTCTGCATCAAGTTGTCAAAGGCTTTCATGGCCAGGTTCACAGGGTTGTTGTGTGTTTTCCGGGCTGTCTGGCCATGTTCCAGAAGCATTCTCTTTGGACGTTTCGCTCACATCTATGGCAGGCATCTTCACAACCTCAACCTCTGAGGATGCCTGCCATAGATGTGGGCGAAACGTCAGGAGAGAATACTTCTGGAACATGGCCAGGCAGCCCGGAAAACACACAACAACTCTCTTTCTGCATCTTTGAAAAGCCTCAGTCTTTGGTTGAAGAGACCAGGAGGGTGGGATATGCAGTCCGGGTCGACTCGCCTAGATGCCATCCAGCTCTGCTTTTGCATATTTGCAAATAAAATAAAATAAAATAAAAATCCCTTCCCTTCCTTTTGAACGTCTTCACCTTTCTGCCTCTCCTCCGTTCTTGTTCCTTCTTGGTATTTCGGAATCGTGTTTCGGCTTGTCGGTTGCGCTTGCCGTTTTCGGATCGGCTTCTAAGAAAGATGCCCGGCGGGCCTTTCACAATGGCAGTCGTTGGCTTTCTGTGCGCTGATGCAGGAAAAAATGGGCTCTGGTTTGGATTATAACTCCCATCATCCCCTAGACCTGTGCTTCTCAAGCTTCCTAATCCCACAGCCCTTCTAACTCTCATTTTGCTACTGTTATGAATAATAATGTAAATATTTGATACGCTTTCTGTGCGCGGATGCAAGAAAAAATGGGCTCTGGTTTGGATTATAACTCCCATCATCCCCTAGACCTGTGCTTCTCAAGCTTCCTAATCCCACAGCCCTTCTAACTCTCATTTTGCTACTGTTATGAATAATAATGTAAATATTTGATACGCTTTCTGCGCTCTGATGCAGGAAAAAATGGGCTCTGGTTTGGATTATAACTCCCATCATCCCCTAGACCTGTGCTTCTCAAGCTTCCTAATCCCACAGCCCTTCTAACTCTCATTTTGCTACTGTTACGAATAATAATGTAAATATTTGATACGCTTTCTGTGCGCGGATGCAGGAAAAAATGGGCTCTGGTTTGGATTATAACTCCCATCATCCCCTAGACCTGTGCTTCTCAAGCTTCCTAATCCCACAGCCCTTCTAACTCTCATTTTGCTACTGTTACGAATAATAATGTAAATATTTGATACGCTTTCTGTGCGCGGATGCAGGAAAAAATGGGCTCTGGTTTGGATTATAACTCCCATCATCCCCTAGACCTGTGCTTCTCAAGCTTCCTAATCCCACAGCCCTTCTAACTCTCATTTTGCTACTGTTACGAATAATAATGTAAATATTTGATACGCTTTCTGTGCGCGGATGCAGGAAAAAATGGGCTCTGGTTTGGATTATAACTCCCATCATCCCCTAGACCTGTGCTTCTCAAGCTTCCTAATCCCACAGCCCTTCTAACTCTCATTTTGCTACTGTTATGAATAATAATGTAAATATTTGATACGCTTTCTGTGCGCGGATGCAGGAAAAAATGGGCTCTGGTTTGGATTATAACTCCCATCATCCCCTAGACCTGTGCTTCTCAAGCTTCCTAATCCCACAGCCCTTCTAACTCTCATTTTGCTACTGTTACGAATAATAATGTAAATATTTGATACGCTTTCTGCGCTCTGATGCAGGAAAAAATGGGCTCTGGTTTGGATTATAACTCCCATCATCCCCTAGACCTGTGCTTCTCAAACTTCCTAATCCCACAGCCCTTCTAATTCTCATTTTGCTACTGTTACGAATAATAATGTAAATATTTGATACGCTTTCTGCGCTCTGATGCAGGAAAAAATGGGCTCTGGTTTGGATTATAACTCCCATCATCCCCTAGATTGTGCTTCTCAAGCTTCCTAATCCCACAGCCCTTCTAACTCTCATTTTGCTACTGTTATGAATAATAATGTAAATATTTGATACGCTTTCTGTGCGCGGATGCAAGAAAAAATGGGCTCTGGTTTGGATTATAACTCCCATCATCCCCTAGACCTGTGCTTCTCAAGCTTCCTAATCCCACAGCCCTTCTAACTCTCATTTTGCTACTGTTATGAATAATAATGTAAATATTTGATACGCTTTCTGTGCGCGGATGCAAGAAAAAATGGGCTCTGGTTTGGATTATAACTCCCATCATCCCCTAGACCTGTGCTTCTCAAGCTTCCTAATCCCACAGCCCTTCTAACTCTCATTTTGCTACTGTTACGAATAATAATGTAAATATTTGATACGCTTTCTGTGCGCGGATGCAGGAAAAAATGGGCTCTGGTTTGGATTATAACTCCCATCATCCCCTAGACCTGTGCTTCTCAAGCTTCCTAATCCCACAGCCCTTCTAACTCTCATTTTGCTACTGTTATGAATAATAATGTAAATATTTGATACGCTTTCTGTGCGCGGATGCAAGAAAAAATGGGCTCTGGTTTGGATTATAACTCCCATCATCCCCTAGACCTGTGCTTCTCAAGCTTCCTAATCCCACAGCCCTTCTAACTCTCATTTTGCTACTGTTATGAATAATAATGTAAATATTTGATACGCTTTCTGCGCTCTGATGCAGGAAAAAATGGGCTCTGGTTTGGATTATAACTCCCATCATCCCCTAGACCTGTGCTTCTCAAACTTCCTAATCCCACAGCCCTTCTAATTCTCATTTTGCTACTGTTACGAATAATAATGTAAATATTTGATACGCTTTCTGCGCTCTGATGCAGGAAAAAATGGGCTCTGGTTTGGATTATAACTCCCATCATCCCCTAGATTGTGCTTCTCAAGCTTCCTAATACAACCCCTTATGTTGTGCTGATCCCCAACCATAATATTATTTTCGTTGCTACTTCATCACTATCATTTTGCTACTGTTATGAATCGTAATATAAATACAGTAGAGTCTCACTTATCCAAGCTAAACGGCCCGGCAGAAGCTTGGATAAGCGAATATCTTGGATAACAAGGAGGGATTAAGGAAAAACCTATTAAACATCAGGTTATGATTTTACAAATTAAGCACCAAAACTTTATGTTTGATAACAAATTTGACAGAAAAGGTAGTTCAATACACAGTAATGTTATGTTGTAATTATTGTATTTATGAATTTAGCACCAAAATATCACGATGTATTGAAAACATTGAGTACAAAAATGGCTTGGATAATCCAGAACGTTGGATAAGCAAGTCTTGGATAAGTGAGACTCTACTGTATCTGATATGCAGGATGTGCTTTCATTCACTGGACCAAATTTGGCACAAATACCTGATACACCCAATTTGAATACTGGTGGGGTTGGGGTTGATTTGGACATTTTGGGAGTTGTAGTTGCTGGGATTTATAGTTCACTTTCAATCAAAGAGCATCCTGAACTCCACCAACGATGGAATTGAACCAAACTTGGCACACAGAACTCCAACAGAAAATACTGGAAGTGTTTACTGGACATTGACCTTGAGTTTGGGAGTTGTAGTTCACCTACATCCAGAAAGTACCGTAGACTCAAACAATGTTAGATTTGGGACCAAACTTGGCACGAATGCTCAATATGTCCAAATGTGAACACTGGTGGAGTTTGGGGAAAATAGGCCTTGACATTTGGGAGTTGTAGTTGCTGGGATTTATAGTTCACTTACGCTCAAATAGCATCCTGAGCTCCACCAAAGTTGGAACTGAACCAAACTTGGCACACAGAACTCCAACAGAAAATACTGGAAGTGTTTACTGGACATTGACTTTGAATTTGGGTTTTGTAGTTCACCTCCATCTAGAGAGTATTGTAGACTCAAACAATGTTATATCGGGACCAAACTTGGCATGAATATTCAACGTGCCCAAATGTGAACACTGGTAGAGTTTGGGGAAAATAGACCTTGCTATTTGGGAGTTGTAGTTGCTGGGATTTATAGTTCACTTACAATCAAAGAGCAACCTGAACTCCACCAAAGTTGGAACTGAACCTAACTTGGCACACAGAACTCCAATAGAAAATATTGGACGGGTTTGGTGGGCGTTGACCTTGAGTTTGGGAGTTGTAGTTCACCTACATCCAGAAAGTACCGTAGACTCAAACAATGTTAGATTGGGACCAAACTTGGCATGAATATTCAACGTGCCCAAATGTGAACACTGGTGGAGTTTGGGGAAAATAGACCTTGACATTTGGGAGTTGTAGTTGCTGGGATTTATAGTTCACTTACAATCCAGAGAGCACTGTAGACTCAAATAATGTTAGATCGGGACCAAACTTGGCACGAATATTCATTGTGTCCAAATATGAATACTGGTGGAGTTTGGGGAAAATAGACCTTGACATTTGGGAGTTGTAGTTGCTGGGATTTATAGTTCACCTACAATCAAAGAGCATCCTGAACTTGTTTACTGGACATTGAGCTTGAGTTTGGGAGTTGTAGTTCACCTACATCCAGAGAGTACTGTAGACTCCAAATAATGTTAGATCGGGACCAAACTTGGCACGAATATTCATTGTGTCCAAATATGAATACTGGTGGAGTTTGGGGAAAATAGACCTTGACATTTGGGAGTTGTAGTTGCTGGGATTTATAGTTCACTTACAATCCAGAGAGCACTGTAGACTCAAACAATGTTAGATCGGGACCAAACTTGGCACGAATGCTCAATATGCCCAAATGTGAACACTGGGGGAGTTTGGGGGAAAATAGACCTTGACATTTGGGAGTTGTGGTTGCTGGGATTTATAGTTCACCTACAATCAAAGAGCATTCTGAACTTGTTTACTGGACATTGACCTTGAGTTTGGGAGTTGTAGTTCACCTACATCCAGAAAGTACTGTAGACTCAAAACAATGTTAGATTGGGACCAAACTTGACACAAATATTCATTGTGTCCAAATATGAATACTGGTGGAGTTTGGGGAAAATAGACCTTGACATTTGGGAGTTGTAGTTGCTGGGATTTATAGTTCACTTACAATCCAGAGAGCACTGTAGACTCAAACAATGTTAGATCGGGACCAAACTTGGCACGAATGCTCAATATGCCCAAATGTGAACACTGGGGGAGTTTGGGGGAAAATAGACCTTGACATTTGGGAGTTGTGGTTGCTGGGATTTATAGTTCACCTACAATCAAAGAGCATCCTGAACTTGTTTACTGGACATTGACCTTGAGTTTGGGAGTTGTAGTTCACCTACATCCAGAAAGTACTGTAGACTCAAAACAATGTTAGATTGGGACCAAACTTGGCACGAATATTCATTGTGTCCAAATGTGAACACTGGTGAAGCTTGGGGAAAATAGACCTTGACATTTGGGAGTTGTAGTTGCTGGGATTTATAGTTCACTTATGCTCTAATAGCATCCTGAAATCCACCAATGATAGAATTGGACCCAGGAGTTCCAGGGTGCAGCTACACTATAGAAATATTGCACTTTGATCCCACTTGAACTGCCATGGGACCCTGGGAGATGTCTTTGGCGAGATACCAGCACATTTCTACGTCCGACGAAGATATATTTCCAATTTCGAAACCTAAATTTGGCCCGCCGGCCGAAGCAGCATTGAGAGGACAAAGGTCTTGTTTCCTGCAAAGTCCTCCCGTTGCCTAACATTTCTGCTTGCGTTTCTGTCCCTGTTTGCACAGCGAAAAGTTAAAATGTGATTTTTATTTTCCATGGGGGCGGATGGGAAGTGACTTCGGGGGAGTCGGACCGAAAAGGCGAGCGATGTGCAATCTGAAAAATTGCAACTTTTTCTTTCTTGTCTTTTTCGGAATAACATCCATTTGGTTATTTATTTACCATATATACTCGAGTATAAACTGACCTGAATATAAGCCGAGGCACCTAATTTTATCACAAAAAACTGGGAAAACATTGACTCCAGTATAAGCCAAGGGTGGGAAATTTCAGAAATAAAAATAGATACCAATAAAATTACATTACCGTATATACTCGAGTATAAGCCGACCCGAATATAAGCCGAGGCGCCTAATTTTATCACAAAAAAAACTGGGAAAACACTGACTCCAGTATAAGCCGAGGGTGGTAAATTTCAGAAATAAAAATAGATACCAATAAAATTACATTACTGTATATACTCGAGTATAAGCCGACCCGAATATAAGCCGAGGCGCCTAATTTTATCACAAAAAAAACTGGGAAAACACTGACTCCAGTATAAGCCGAGGGTGGTAAATTTCAGAAATAAAAATAGATACCAATAAAATTACATTACCGTATATACTCGAGTATAAGCCGACCCGAATATAAGCCGAGGCGCCTAATTTTATCACAAAAAAACTGGGAAAACACTGACTCCAGTATAAGCCGAGGGTGGTAAATTTCAGAAATAAAAATAGATACCAATAAAATTACATTACTGTATATACTCGAGTATAAGCCGACCCAAATATAAGCCTAGGCACCTAATTTTATCACAAAAAACTGGGAAAAACATTGACTCCAGTATAAGCCGAGGGTGGTAAATTTCAGAAATAAAAACAGATACCAATAAAATTACATTACCGTATATACTCGAGTATAAGCCGACCCGAATATAAGCCGAGGCGCCTTATTTTTCCACAAAAAAACTGGGAAAACATTGACTCCAGTATAAGCCGAGAGGTAAATTTCAGAAATAAAAATAGAGACCAATAAGGTTACATTAATTGAAGCATCAGTAGGTTAGATGTTTTTGATTATTTACATAAAGCTGTAATTTAAGATAAGACTGTCCAACTCTGATCCAATCATTATTCTCATCTTCTTCAATGTAAATGTGCTTAGATCTCCTTTTAATAATAATAGAGTAAAATAATACATGTAATAATAATAAATACAGGGAAATAATGCATGTAATAATAATAAATACAGGAAAATAATACATGTAATAAATAGAGTAAAATAATAAATGCAATAATAATAAGATCAAAGTGAAATAATAAATGTAATAATAATAATAATAATAATAATAATAGAGTAAAATAAATGTAATAGTAGCAACAATAATAGAGAAAAATAATACATGTAATAATAAATACAGGAAAATAATATGTAGTAATAAATAGAGTAAAATAATGAATATAATAATAAGATCAGAGTGAAATAATAATTGTATTAATAATAATAGAGTAAAATAAATATCTTGGATAATAAGGAGGGATTAAGGAAAAGCCTATTAAACATCAAATTAGGTTATGATTTTACAAATTAAGCACCAAAACATCATGTTATACAACAAATTTGACAGAAAAAGTAGTTCAATACGCAGTCATGTTATGTTGTAATTACTGTATTTACGAATTTAGCACCAAAATATCACGATGTATTGAAAACATTGACTACAAAAATGCATTGGATAATCCAGAATGTTGGATAAGTGAGACTCTACTGTATCTCTGTGTCGTTTTCTTGCAGGCCAGATAAAGCTTCTTAGTAAGAAGGGCCCCAATATCTCTCCAGCCACCTTCGGTATCTTTTATCTTGTGATGTCAATGGGCTCTTTCCTATGACCGCAAACACATTTCTATGTTAGAGATTTGGTGTGTCTTCACTGTCAAATTGTTCCAGTTTGAGTCCACTTTTTTTTGGATTTTTTAAATTAGTTTTCTTAAAATACATCCGTACATCAATACTTTCACTACTCTTATATTTCACACTTAATTCATTGCATCAACTACAGTAGAGTCTCATTTATCCAAGCTAAACGGGCCGGCAGAAGCTTGGATAAGCGAATAACTTGGATAATAAGGAGGGATTAAGGAAAAGCCTATTAAACATCAAATTAGGTGATGATTTTACAAATGAAGCACCAAAACATCATGTTATACAACAAATTTGACAGAAAAAGTAGTTCAATATGCAGTCATGTTATGTTGTAATTACTGTATTTACGAATTTAGCACCAAAATATCATAATATATTGCAAACATTGACTACAAAAATGCGTTGGATAACTCTACTGTCTATCTATCTATATCTATCTATCTATATATCTATATATCTTGTATATTGTTTCTTTTCACCTCTGTGTCCAATTTGAGTCCGCTTTGACTTCATGGAAGTTGGATTTATTATTAGCTTGTTGTGAGTCTTTTCATGTTCCAGAAGCATTCTCTCCTGACGTTTCACCCACCACCTCACAACCTCTGCCACAGAGCGCCGCTACCTTCCCGCCGGAGCGGTACCTAGTCATCTACTCGCATTTGCATGTTTTCGAACCGCTAGGTTGGCAGAAGCTGGGGCTAACAGCGGGAGCTCACCCCGCTCCCCGGATTCGAACTGCCGACCTTTCAGCAGCTCAGCGGTTTAACCCGCCACTACGGATATATAACCCAGTTCAAAGCAGATAATCTGGATTTTATATAGCAGTATCCAAAAAAATAAATAAAAAAAATCAGAGAGTGACGAGTCTCTTGTTTTAGGAGCTGAATGTCCATCTGTTGGGAGGGCTTCAGTTGTCTCTTCCTACTGTAGTCTTGTGGGGATGTGTTTCAACTCTGTGATGCTTTGGAAATCTGGATGGCTATCTGTTGGGTGGGCTTGGATGTCGTCTTCTTGTTTGGCATCATAGGGTTGGACTAGATGGCCTTTGGGGTTCTTGTAGATACTTTGGAAGTCTGGATGGCTATCTGCCAGGAGGGCTTATATTGTGTCCTCATTCATGGCAGAGTTAGGTCAGAGTGGGTGACTATTAGAGATCCGTTTTGCTTCGGTGCAGATCTGGATAAACATCTGTTGGGTGGGCTTGGATGTCCTCTTCTTGTTGAGCATCATAGGGTTGGAATAGATGGCCTTTGGGGTTCTTGTAGATACTTTGGATGGCTATCTGCTGGGAGGGCTTGGATGTCGTCGTCTTGTCTGGCATCATAGGGTTGGACTAGATGGCCTTGGGGTTCTTGTAGATACTTTGGATGGTTATCTGTTGGGTGGGCTTGGATGTCGTCGTCTTGTCTGGCATCATAGGGTTGGACTAGATGGCCTTGGGGTTCTTGTAGATACTTTGGATGGCTATCTGCTGGGAGGGCTTATATTGTGTCCTCATGCATGGCAGAGTAAGGTCAGAGTGGGTGACTATTAGAGATCCGTTGTGCTTCGGTGCAGATCTGGATAAACATCGGTTGGGTGGGTTTGGATGTCCTCTTCTTGTTTGGCATCATAGGGTTGGACTAGATGGCCTTTGGGGTTCCCATGGAGCTCTCGGATTCTCACATTCCATCATCCTGTCCCATGTTTTCCCTGGAGCCAAGAGTTCATTGGCATCATCGGGTTGGACTGGATGGCCTTTGGGGTTCTCATGTATTATTATTATTATTATTATCAATATTATATGTCTTCCTCTTTGGCATCATTGGGTTGGACTGGATGGCCTTTGGGGTTCTCATGTATTATTATTATTATTATCAATATTATATGTCTTCCTCTTTGGCATCATTGGGTTGGACTGGATGGCCTTTGGGGTTCTCATGTATTATTATTATTATTATCAATATTATATGTCTTCCTCTTTGGCATCATCGGGTTGGACTGGATGGCCTTTGGGGTTCCCATGTATTATAATTATTATTATCAATATTATATGTCTTCCTCTTTGGCATCATTGGGTTGGACTGGATGGCCTTTGGGGTTCTCATGTATTATTATTATTATTATTATTATCAATATTATATGTCTTCCTCTTTGGCATCATCGGGTTGGACTGGATGGCCTTTGGGGTTGTCATGTATTATTATTATTATTATTATCAATATTATATGTTTTCCTCTTTGGCATCATTGGGTTGGACTGGATGGCCTTTGGGGTTCTCATGTATTATTATTATTATTATCAATATTAGATGTCTTCCTCTTTGGCATTATCGGGTTGGACTGGATGGCCTTTGGGGTTCTCATGTATTATTATTATTATTATCAATATTAGATGTCTTCCTCTTTGGCATCATTGGGTTGGACTGGATGGCCTTTGGGGTTCTCATGTATTATTATTATTATTATCAATATTAGATGTCTTCCTCTTTGGCATTATCGGGTTGGACTGGATGGCCTTTGGGGTTCTCATGTATTATTATTATTATTATCAATATTAGATGTCTTCCTCTTTGGCATCATTGGGTTGGACTGGATGGCCTTTGGGGTTCTCATGTATTATTATTATTATTATCAATATTAGATGTCTTCCTCTTTGGCATTATCGGGTTGGACTGGATGGCCTTTGGGGTTCTCATGTATTATTATTATTATTATCAATATTAGATGTCTTCCTCTTTGGCATCATTGGGTTGGACTGGATGGCCTTTGGGGTTCTCGTCCAGCTCTCGGATTCCCAGATGTTGGATCCTCAAATTCCATCGTCCTGTCTATCTTTTCCCCGGAGCCAAGAGTTCAAGAAGTTGTGCCTTTCCAGCTCCAAACCCGGCAGGCCTTCCTCGGGACGGTGCCTTTTATTGGCTCTGGAATTTGCAGTTCTCTGCGGGCAAGATGTTGCTCTTGGCCCCGCAAAGCAGCGAAAGGGGAGCAAAGCAAACCCCAACCGAGGCAAAGTCAACACATCCGGAGGAGATGGAATCCTTGGCGGCGAGAGCCACAAAAGATATATTTACCGTATATACTCGAGTATAAGCCGACCCGAATATAAGCCAACCAGGACCCTCACCCGAGTATAAGCCGAGTGGGCTTTTTCAGTCCTAAAAAACTCGGTATATACGGTATGTGTGACCCTGATCATAACTGGACTTTGGTGCGGGGACCAAGGGGTCTCTTCTCTTACAACCCTTATTATTATTATTATTATTATTATTATTATTATCAACACAACGACGTTGTATGGCACAGCAAACAAGATAGATATGCTGGATTTCGTTTCGCAAAACCACAAGTCGAACACTTCCCAAGTGTCTAGGACTGTGTGATGTATTTTCTGATGATGTGTGCAGATCCCAGTAGGGTGGCCTTTTGCAGTTGGCAGATGGTGATTTTGTCAATGTCTATTGTTTCCAAATGCCGGCTGAGATCTTTTGGCACAGCACCCAGTATTATTATTATTATTATTATTATTATTATTAAACATTGATTCTGGGTGGCCATCTGTCAGGGATGCTTTGCTTGTTCTTTTGGTGCACAGAGGCAGAAGGGGGTTGGAATAAATGGCCCAAGGGATCTCTTCCAAGCTTCTTTATTATTATTATTATTATTATTATTATTTTATGACACAGCAAACAAGATAGATATGCTGGATTTCATATCACAAAATCACAAGTCGAACACTTCCCAAGTGGTGGTGTTGTTGTTGTTGTTGTTGTTGTTATTATTATTATTATTATTATTATTATTATTTTATGACACAGCAAACAAGATAGACATGCTGGATTTCGTATCACAAAACCACAAGTCAAACACTTCCCAAGTGTCTAGGAGTGTGTGATGTATTTTCGGATGATGCGCGCAGATCCCAGTAGGGTGGCCTTTTGCAGTTGGCAGATCGTAATTTTGTCAATGTCTATTGTTTCCAAAAGCCGGCTGAGATCTTTTGGCACGGCACCCAGTGTGCCCATCACCACCGGGACCACCTGCACTGGTTTCTGCCAGAGTCTTTGAAGTTCAGTCTTGAAGTCCTGATAGCGGCTGAGTTTTTCCTGTTGTTTTTCGTCAATGATCCAAACATCAATGATCCAAACCTTTTTCTTTTCCACAACTGTGATGTCTGGTGTGTTGTGTTCCAGAACTTTGTCAGTCTGGATCCGGAGGTCCCACAGGATCTTTGCGTGCTCATTTTCCAAGACTTTTGCAGGTTTGTGATTCCACCAGTTCTTTGCTGCTGGGAGGTGGTAATTGAGGCATAAGTTCTAATGAATCATTTGGGCCACATAGTTGTGTCTCTGTTTGCAGTCTGTCTGTGCGATTTTCTTACAGCAGCTAAGGATATGATCCATGGTTTCTTCGGTTTCCTTGCACAGTCTGCATTTTGGGTCATCATTATTACTATTATTATTAATAATAATTATTGTTCAGTGGCCAACTATAGTCCGGCCCTCCAACGGTCCAAAGGATCGTGAACTGGCCCCCTGTTTAAAAAGTTTGGGGACCCCTGGTTTATGGTGATGGGACAAGGTTGGCTGCCTTGGTTGACGTCCATGCTCGATTCTGCTCTTCTTGTGGCTCATGCAAGCCATCGCTACAAAGCACATGTTTCCCAACTTTGTTGTGGTTTAGCTAAGCAGAAGTGGGTTTCCTCTGTTGGAAACAAGCTTCGCGGAGGCGTGTTTGTGCCTTTGGGGTTTCCCCGCCTGATGCTTCTGGCTGCTTGGCCTTCCTTTTGCTCAATCCTCTTCTTAGCTTAAGCTCTGGGTGGATGGTCTCATAAGGCCATAGGTAAGCAAAGAGACCTCCAAAGAGCATCTAGATGGTCTCATAAGACCATAGGTAAGGAAGGTGACCTCCAAAAGCCATCTAGATGGTCTCATAAGACCATAGATAAGGAAGGTGACCTCCAAAAGCCATCTAGATGGTCTCATAAGACCATGGGTAAGGAAGGTGACCTCCAAAGACCATCTAAATGGTCTCTTAAGACCATAGGCAAGGAAGGTGACCTACAAAAGCCATCTAGATGGTTTCATAAGACCATAGGTAAGCAAAGAGACCTCCAAAGAGCATCTAGATTGTCTCATAAGACCATAGATATGGAAGGTGACCTCCAAAGGCCATCTAGATGGTCTCATAAGACCATACGTAAGGAAGGTGACCTCCAAAAGCCATCTAGATGGTCTCATAAGGCCATAGGTAAGCAAAGAGACCTCCAAAGACCATCTAGATGGCCTCATAAGACCATGGGTAAGCAAAGAGACCTCCAAAAGCCATCTAGATGGTCTCATAAGACCATAGGTAAGCAAAGAGACCTCCAAAGACCATCTAGATGGTCTCATAAGACCATAGGTAAGCAAAGAGACCTCCAAAGACCATCCAGATGGTCTCATAAGACCATAGATAAGGAAAGTGACTGGTAAAGGAAACGTGGCACCGGTGAGTCCCAAATATCTTTCCGTGGCCGATGGAGTCTCTCCGTTCCGTGCCCGAAAAGAGCATCCCGTCTGTTTCTTTCCTTCCCCTCCGCCCCCTTTTCCTCTGAACTCCACGATCCTTCTCCTATAGTGTACCGACTTATCTGCTCATTAACAATTATCGTCTCTCCGAGAGGGATAATGACCGTACGTTCAGTGCGGAAACCTCATTAGCGCCGGGCTAATGAAGTACTTAGGAGCCTCTCCATCGCAGGGGGAAGGGCGGCCAAAGCGTCCTTTGGAAGCCAGCCCAGGGCTGCGAAGGCAGGCATGATCTAAAAGGCAAAACAAAACCAAAAAAACACCCCGAAAACAAGGACTGGCAGGCCGTTCTGGTGTGCCATTCCACAATGTGGAAGAACGAAACGGCGCTTCTTTTCCTACGAGTTAACAGTCGCAATTTTGGAGAGTGGGTTGGGTCAGTGGTGAGGCTTTGCTGAAACCCAACCAGTCTCAGCTAAGCCTTATCGACTGAAGGGCCACATAATAATAATAATAATAATAATAATAATAATAATAATAATAATAATAATAATAATAGAAGCTTTGATTGAAGTCAAAAATCAGAAACTCCCTAAAGCACAGCAAACAAAAAACAAGTACAAGAAAACCGCACTACAAACTAGAGCTGACAACTGTCCCAACAAAATTGACAAAATTGAAGGAAAAGCTGACAAGGAGAAGGTCATCAGCTGATTTTTCGATCTTGGCCTGAATTGCATTTGTTCTGATGGCTTGCTCCTGGGCTGCAAGCATGAACATGTGAAGACTGTGGTCAGTAAAGAATACACACAAAGGGTCAGAAAAATTCTCAAAAGCAAGCTCAATGGAGGCAACACCATCAAGGCCATAAACACCTGGACTGAACTTTGTCAGTCTGGATTCGGAAGTCCCACAGTATCTTTGCGTGCTCATTTTCCAAGACTTTTGCTGGTTTGTGATCCCACCAGTTCTTTGCTGCTGGGAGGTGGTACTTGAGGCAAAAGTTCCAATGAATCATTTGGGCCATGTAGTTGTGCCTCTGTTTGTAGTCTGTCTGTACGATTTTCTTACAGCAGCTGAGGATATGATAATGGTTTCGTCGGTTTCCTTGCAGAGTCTGCATTTTGGCTCATCAGCTGATTTTTCGATCTTGGCCTGAATGGCCTTTGTCCTGATGTCTTGCTCCTGGGCTGCAAGGATCAGGCCTTCTGTCTCCTTCTTCAGGATCCCATTCGTGAGCCAGAGCCAGGTCTTCTCCTTATCAGCTTTTCCTTCAATTTTGTCAAGGAACTTTCCATGCAATGTTTTGTTGTGCCAGCTGTCAGCTCTAGTTTGTAGTGCAGTCTTCTTGTACTGGTTTTTTGTCTGCTGTGTTTTGAGGAGTTTCTGATTTTTGACTTCAATCAAAGCAGGTTCTTCACTTTGCTTTCCATATTCTGCCAGGGCATGTTCTTCTTCTTTGACTGCTTGTTTTAACTTGTAAGAGTCCTCTGCCCCCTGATCTTCTAAGCAGATATAGCCGGTCAACATCACTGCGAGGGTGCAGTGAATGATGAATGGTCAGGAGTTTTCTTGTTTTTCTGTCCAAATTGTCCAGTTCCACCTGTATCCAGTTTATGATGGCAGCAGTATATCTTATGACAGGTATGGCCCAGGTGTTTATGGCCTTGATGGTGTTGCCTCCATTGAGCTTTCTTTTGAGAATTTTTCTGACCATTTGTGTATATTCTTTACTGACCACAGTTTTCACATGTTCATGCTTGATGTTGCCCAGCTGAAATATGCCCAGGTATTTATAGGCCTCTGGCTGGTGACACTTTATTGTTTGACCATTGGGCATATTTATGCCCTCACTTTCAATGATTTTTCCTTTCTTCAGTGCCACTGTCAAACATTTGTCCAAGCCAAACTCCATATTTATATCAGTGCTAAAAATTCGGACAGTGTTGGTCAGAGACTGGATTTCAGTTTCCGTTTTCCCATACAGCTTCAGGTCATCCATGTACATCAGATGTGAAATTTTGTGAGATTTCTTAGATGTTTGATAGCCGAGATTTGTTTTTTGTAAGATTGTTGACAGAGGGATCATGGCAATAATGAAAAGCAGAGGGGACAATGAATCTCCCTGGAAAATTATTATTATTATTATTATTAATCCATTTTAATTGAAACTTTGTTTCACGTTCCCGAGCCTTTTGCAAAAGGAGAGTACCTCTGCAGAGGGTTGTAAATGTGTTTACTGGCTAGAGATTAGCAGGTTTTACTTCAAATTAATGTTTCTCGGTGTGCCAAGATTGGCACAGGGAGTAACCTTTCAACGGAGCCAGTAATAGAACCGACGGGGAGACCCAGGAAGTTGAGACGGGGTTTGCGGACTGGAGAGTATTTTAAATGACCTATAAATAAGCAGGCGATTGGGTCATCGAATAGCCGCCATAAACCCAGGCCTTTCAAATCGCAATAGTCTGAGCGAGAGTCCTTTTGTAGAGGTTGCTTGTGTTGGTGCCACTTTCTAAAGGGCGTGGAGAGGGCAGAGCTCGTGTTTGAACTTCAAACAAAAAAAGAGGTTGTAAAAACGCATTCCAAGTTTAGTGGGGATCGTTCAAGGCTGGCAGACGATAACCCGGGAAGGTGTGTTTACTGGCGCTCCTTGGGTGGGACTTGGTGGTGTAAGACCGTGCGCCGGCTTTCCTTCTGAGATCTCCAAGGCGAAGTGCGGATTTCGGTGAGGCGGAAACAGGTGCATGCTGGCAAAAGGCCTCAGCAGTTGAGAAGGAAGCATCAAAATACTGGACATGATCACACAACATCGAAACACAGGACGTTATCACGCAACATCAAAACAGGACGTTGTCACGCAACATCAAAACACAAAACGTTATCACGCAAAATCAAAACACAGGACGTTATCACACAACATCAAAACACAGGACGTTATCACGCAACATCAAAACACAGGACGTTATCACGCAACATCGAAACACAGGACGTTATCACACAACATCAAAACACAGGACGTTATCACGCAACATCAAAACACAGGACGTTGTCACGCAACATCGAAACACAGGACGTTATCACGCAACATCAAAACACAGGACGTTATCACACAACATCAAAACACAGGACGTTATCACGCAACATCAAAACACAGGACGTTATCACGCAACATCAAAACACAGGACGTTATCACGCAACATCAAAACACACGACGTTATCACGCAACATCGAAACACAGGACGTTATCACACAACATCAAAACACAGGACGTTATCACGCAACATCAAAACACAGGACGTTGTCACGCAACATCGAAACACAGGACGTTATCACGCAACATCGAAACACAGGACGTTATCACGCAACATCAAAACACAGGACGTTATCACACAACATCAAAACACAGGACGTTATCACACAACATCAAAACACAGGACGTTATCACGCAACATCAAAACACAGGACGTTATCACGCAACATCAAAACACAGGACGTTATCACGCAACATCGAAACACAGGACGTTATCACACAACATCAAAACACAGGACGTTATCACACAACATCAAAACACAGGACGTTATCACGCAACATCAAAACACAGGACGTTATCACACAACATCAAAACACAGGACGTTGTCACGCAACATCAAAACACAGGACGTTATCACGCAACATCAAAACACAGGATGTTATCACGCGACATCAAAACACAGGACGTTATCACGCGACATCAAAACACAGGACGTTATCACGCGACATCAAAACACAGGACGTTATCACACAACATCAAAACACAGGACGTTATCACGCAACATCAAAACACAGGACGTTATCACGCAACATCGAAACACAGGACGTTATCACACAACATCAAAACACAGGACGTTATCACGCGACATCAAAACACAGGACGTTATCACGCAACATCAAAACACAGGATGTTATCACGCAACATCAAAACACAGGACGTTATCACGCAACATCAAAACACAGGACGTTATCACGCGACATCAAAACACAGGACGTTATCACGCGACATCAAAACACAGGACGTTATCACACAACATCAAAACACAGGACGTTATCACGCAACATCAAAACACAGGACGTTATCATGCAACATCAAAACACAGGACGTTATCACACAACATCAAAACACAGGACGTTATCACACAACATCAAAACACAGGACGTTATCACGCAACATCAAAACACAGGACGTTGTCACGCAACATCAAAACACAGGACGTTATCACGCAACATCAAAACACAGGACGTTGTCACGCAACATCGAAACACAGGACGTTATCAAACAACATCAAAACACAGGACGTTGTCACGCAACATCGAAACACAGGACGTTATCACACAACATCAAAACACAGGACGTTATCACGCAACATCAAAACACAGGACGTTATCACACAACATCAAAACACAGGACGTTATCACACAACATCAAAACACAGGACGTTGTCACGCAACATCAAAACACAGGACGTTATCACGCAACATCAAAACACAGGACGTTATCACGCAACATCAAAACACAGGACGTTATCACGCAACATCAAAACACAGGATGTTATCACGCAACATCAAAACACAGGACGTTATCACGCAACATCAAAACACAGGACGTTATCACGCAACATCAAAACACAGGACGTTATCACGCAACATCAAAACACAGGACGTTATCACGCAACATCAAAACACAGGACGTTATCACGCAACATCAAAACACAGGACGTTATCACACAACATCAAAACACAGGACGTTATCACACAACATCAAAACACAGGACGTTATCACGCGACATCAAAACACAGGACGTTATCACGCGACATCAAAACACAGGACGTTATCACGCAACATCAAAACACAGGACGTTATCACGCAACATCAAAACACAGGACGTTGTCACGCAACATCGAAACACAGGACGTTATCACACAACATCAAAACACAGGATGTTATCACGCAACATCAAAACACAGGACGTTATCACGCAACATCAAAACACAGGACGTTATCACGCAACATCAAAACACAGGACGTTATCACGCGACATCAAAACACAGGACGTTATCACGCGACATCAAAACACAGGACGTTATCACGCGACATCAAAACACAGGACGTTATCACACAACATCAAAACACAGGACGTTATCACGCAACATCAAAACACAGGACGTTATCACGCAACATCGAAACACAGGACATTATCACACGATGCTGTTATTCCACTGCTATGGTTGCTCCAGTGGAGTTCTGGGATTCGTAATTTAGTGACGGATAATGTTAAAGCCCCCGTAAACTGCAGAGCTGCTGAACTTGCTGACCGAAAGGTCGGTGGATAAGCGAGTGTTGGATAAGTGAGACTCTACTGTAGATGATTTCCAATTGCAGGGATATACAGACATGCGAAGATCCGGATATTTGGCTCAAAAGCGGGATATTCCTGCACCTGGAAATCTCGTGTTTTTTTGCCTTTGCTTCCGGACTTGCAAGGAACGGCATCTGGACACCCTAGTGTTTGCTGTGGGAGCTCCCGGGAAAAAGGGACTATCTGGACGGGCTATTTTGCTCTCCAAAACTCTCTGCTTTCTTCTGCGTTGCGTTGTTTTTCGGCCAATATTCCAGCCCTCCCTTTCCATTTTCGACATGCCATCGGCTCCTTTGACTGCAAGGGAATGTGTGGGTGGGTCGGAAGGACCACACAAGAATCGTGGTATCGCTTTCCCCACTCCGTTCGTAAGGATAACAATAATAAAGTTGGAATCGGATGACTCCATATCTGGGTTTTTTTTGGAGACGTGGCAATGCTTTGGGGCAAATTATTTTTTGAATGGTTGATGAATGATTCTGGAGAAATAACAGCCAAGAATCTTTTGGGAATTTTGGGTCAAGGTGGGAAGATTGGACGATTGTAGGCCAAGGCTGCCCAGGCTGCTCAAGCAGGATAGACGAGGGTTGAAAGAAAAGTAATGCCTCCACCTTCGTTACTTGGGTTTGGATGGGAATATTTTAATAAATCAAATGCAGAAATAATCCTTAGAATGTGCTCTTTAACTACAGTAGAGTCTCGCTTATCCAACGTTCTGGATTATCCAACGCATTTTTGTAGACAAAGTTTTCAATACACCATGATTTTGGTACTAAATTCGTAAATACAGTAATTAGTACATAGCATTACTGCGTATTGAACGACTTTTTCTGTCCAATTTGTTGTACAGTAGAGTCTCACTTATCCAACACTCGCTTATCCAACGTTCTGGATTATCCAACGCATTTTTGTAGACAAAGTTTTCAATACACAATGATATATCGGTACTAAATTCGTAAATACAGTAATTAGTACATAGCATTACTGCGTATTGAACTACTTTTTCTGTCCAATTTGTTGTACAGTAGAGTCTCACTTATCCAACACTCGCTTATCCAACGTTCTGGATTATCCAACGCATTTTTGTAGTCAATGTTTTCAATACATCATGATATTTTGGTGCTAAATTCGTAAATACAGTAATTACTACATAGCATTACTGCATATTGAATGACTTTTTCTGTCAAATTTGTTGTATAACATGATGTTTTGGTGCTTAATTTGTAAAATCATAACCTAATTTGATGTTTAATAGGCTTTTCCTTAATGCCTCCTTATTATCCAACATATTCGCTTATCCAACATTCTGCCAGCCCGTTTAGGTTGGATAAGTGAGACTCTACTGTATAACATGATGTTTTGGTGCTTAATTTGTAAAATCATAACCTAATTTGATGTTTAATAGTCTTTTCCTTAATCCCTCCTTATTATCCAACATATTCGCTTATCGAAGCTTCTGCTGAAAGGTCGGCAGTTCGAATCCGGGGAGCGGGGTGAGCTCCCGCTGTTAGCCCCAGCTTCTGCCAACCTAGCGGTTCGAAAACATGCAAATGCGAGTAGATGAATAGGTACCGCTCCGGCGGGAAGGTAGCGGCGCTCTGTGGCAGAGGTTGTGAGGTGGTGGGTGAAACGTCAGGAGAGAATGCTTCGGGAACATGAAAAGACTCACAGCAAGCTAATCATAAATACAACTTCCATGAAGTCAAAGTGGACTCAAACTGGGCACAGAGGTGAAAAGAAACAACATATAAGATAGATAGATAGATAGATATGCAGTAGAGTCTCACTTATCCAAGGTTCTGGATTATCCAAGCCATTTTTGTAGTCAATGTTTTCAATATATCGTGATATTTTGGTCCTAAATTCGTAAATACAGTAATTACAACATAACATGACTGCCTATTGAACTACTTTTTCTGTCCATGATGTTTTGGTGCTTAATTTGTAAAATCATAACCTAATTTGATGTTTAATAGTCTTTTCCTTAATCCCTCCTTATTATCCAACATATTCGCTTATCGAAGCTTCTGCCGGCCCGTTTAGCTTGGATAAGTGAGACTCTACTGTAGTAGCAACAATAATAGAGAAAAATAATAATATCAATAATAATAGAGATATAATAGATAGTATAATAGATATAATAATATCAATAATAATAGAGAAAAATAATAAATGTACCATATATTCTCGAGTATAAGTTGATCCAAATATAAGCCAACCAGGACCCTCACCCGAGTATAAGCCGAGAGAAGCTTTTTCAGTCTTAAAAAGAGGGCTGAAAAACTAGGCTTATACTCGAGTATATACAGTAAGTGTCATTTTGCTCCTTTTATGAATCGTAACGTAAATATCTGATGTGCATTCTCATTCACAGGACCAAATTTGGCACCGATACTCGATACACCTACAACTCCAAAATGTCTAGGTCAATTCCCCTCAAAACCCACCAGTATTCAAATGTGGGCATATTGGGTCTGCATGCCATGTTTGGTCCAGATCCATCATTGTTTGGGTTCATAGTGCGCTCTGGATGTAGGTGAACTACAACTATCAATCCCTCCAAAGACCTCCAGTATATTTTCTTCGTCATGGGTGTTCTGTGTGCCAGGTTAGTTCCAGATCCATTGTTGGTGGAGTTCAGAGGGCTTAAATTGTAGTCCCTACAACTCCTATAAATCAGTGAATCAGTGTTTCACTTTTCACTTTTATTATGTGACTAGATATCAGTGTGGTTTCCGACCACTGTATTTGGCAGTCTTGGAGATGCCATAACCATTGTCATTCTGATACAAATATTACGTACTTCTACGGCACAAAACCAGGTGAGAGCCTCTTTCCAACGCGAACTGCAAAGTCGAGCCAACGAGCTCGGCTTACTTAACCTTGCAAGGGCCTAATTAGCGCATTGGCAAAGTGCTCCGGAGGACGAACACTAATTAATTGGCATTATTTATTAATGCACCAGTTAGGCGTCTGACCCTCAGGCCTGCGTTTCATTTCCGCGGCCCCCAAGCTGGTTGCGAGAGCGTTTGTTCAACTGCTGTAGTTATACCAATGACAACTTCATCTTGTCAATTATTACGAGGTTTGAATGAAAAGTAATGCCTCCACCTTCGTAACTCCTGGTCTGCGGCAGGTACTGGCTTGTTCAGTAGACTCTCCTCTACAGTGAGTTCCATTTGGCAGGAAGCCTTAGCATTGAACGGTTGTGTTGTTAAAGTGTGAAGTATGGAACCCTGCGCAGACGGGGAAGCCTTAGCATTGAACGGTTGTGTTGTTAAAGTGCGAAGTATGGAACCCTGTGCAGACGGGGAAGCCTTAGCATTGAACGGTTGTGTTGTTAAAGTGCGAAGTGTGGAACCCTGAGCAGACGGGGAAGCCTTAGCATTGGACGGTTGTGTTGTTAAAGTGCGAAGTGTGGAACCCTGAGCAGACGGGGAAGCCTTAGCATTGGACGGTTGTGTTGTTAAAGTGCGAAGTATGGAACCCTGTGCAGACGGGGAAGCCTTAGCATTGGACGGTTGTGTTGTTAAAGTGCGAAGTATGGAACCCTGCGCAGACGGGGAAGCCTTAGCATTGGACGGTTGTGTTGTTAAAGTGCGAAGTATGGAACCCTGAGCAGACGGGGAAGCCTTAGCATTGGACGGTTGTGTTGTTAAAGTGCGAAGTATGGAACCCTGTGCAGACGGGGAAGCCTTAGCATTGGACGGTTGTGTTGTTAAAGTGCGAAGTATGGAACCCTGCGCAGACGGGGAAGCCTTAGCATTGAACGGTTGTGTTGTTAAAGTGCGAAGTGTGGAACCCTGAGCAGACGGGGAAGCCTTAGCATTGGACGGTTGTGTTGTTAAAGTGCGAAGTGTGGAACCCTGAGCAGATGGGGAAGCCTTAGCATTGGACGGTTGTGTTGTTAAAGTGCGAAGTATGGAACCCTGTGCAGACGGGGAAGCCTTAGCATTGGACGGTTGTGTTGTTAAAGTGCGAAGTATGGAACCCTGAGCAGACGGGGAAGCCTTAGCATTGGACGGTTGTGTTGTTAAAGTGCGAAGTATGGAACCCTGTGCAGACGGGGAAGCCTTAGCATTGGACGGTTGTGTTGTTAAAGTGCGAAGTATGGAACCCTGCGCAGACGGGGAAGCCTTAGCATTGAACGGTTGTGTTGTTAAAGTGCGAAGTGTGGAACCCTGAGCAGACGGGGAAGCCTTAGCATTGGACGGTTGTGTTGTTAAAGTGCGAAGTGTGGAACCCTGAGCAGACGGGGAAGCCTTAGCATTGGACGGTTGTGTTGTTAAAGTGCGAAGTATGGAACCCTGAGCAGACGGGGAAGCCTTAGCATTGGACGGTTGTGTTGTTAAAGTGCGAAGTATGGAACCCTGAGCAGACGGGGAAGCCTTAGCATTGGACGGTTGTGTTGTTAAAGTGCGAAGTATGGAACCCTGTGCAGACGGGGAAGCCTTAGCATTGGACGGTTGTGTTGTTAAAGTGCGAAGTATGGAACCCTGCGCAGACGGGGAAGCCTTAGCATTGAACGGTTGTGTTGTTAAAGTGCGAAGTGTGGAACCCTGAGCAGACGGGGAAGCCTTAGCATTGGACGGTTGTGTTGTTAAAGTGCGAAGTGTGGAACCCTGAGCAGACGGGGAAGCCTTAGCATTGGACGGTTGTGTTGTTAAAGTGCGAAGTATGGAACCCTGTGCAGACGGGGAAGCCTTAGCATTGGACGGTTGTGTTGTTAAAGTGCGAAGTATGGAACCCTGCGCAGACGGGGAAGCCTTAGCATTGGACGGTTGTGTTGTTAAAGTGCGAAGTATGGAACCCTGTGCAGACGGGGAAGCCTTAGCATTGAACGGTTGTGTTGTTAAAGTGCGAAGTATGGAACCCTGCGCAGACGGGGAAGCCTTAGCATTGGACGGTTGTGTTGTTAAAGTGCGAAGTGTGGAACCCTGTGCAGACGGGGAAGCCTTAGCATTGGACGGTTGTGTTGTTAAAGTGCGAAGTATGGAACCCTGAGCAGACGGGGAAGCCTTAGCATTGGACGGTTGTGTTGTTAAAGTGCGAAGTATGGAACCCTGTGCAGACGGGGAAGCCTTAGCATTGGACGGTTGTGTTGTTAAAGTGCGAAGTATGGAACCCTACGCAGACGGGGAAGCCTTAGCATTGGACGGTTGTGTTGTTAAAGTGCGAAGTATGGAACCCTGCGCAGACGGGGAAGCCTTAGCATTGGACGGTTGTGTTGTTAAAGTGTGAAGTATGGAACCCTGCGCAGACGGGGAAGCCTTAGCATTGGACGGTTGTGTTGTTAAAGTGCGAAGTGTGGAACCCTGAGCAGACGGGGAAGCCTTAGCATTGGACGGTTGTGTTGTTAAAGTGCGAAGTATGGAACCCTGCGCAGACGGGGAAGCCTTAGCATTGAACGGTTGTGATGTTAAAGTGCAAAGTATGGAACCCTGTGCAGATGAGGAAGCCTTAGCATTGAACGCTTGTGTTGTTAAAGTACAAAGTATGGAACCCTACATAGACGATTGGTCAATGCGACTTAAGGAAAGTGCAGTCATTGAATTCTTGACAGCAGAAGGTGTCGCCCCAAAGGAGATTCACAAGAGAATGCAAGCTGTTTATGGGGATTGTGTTGATGTGAGTCCTATGCGTTGTTGGGTGAGTAAGTTTAAAGATGTCGAGGTGGGAACATCTGACTTGTATGACAAACAAAGAGTCGGACGTCCTGTGACAGCAACCACCAAGTTTCACAAGCAAAAGATCGTCAGATTGATTCAGGATGATCGTCGTATCCCTCAGAGATAAATTTCAAGCATAATCGGCATTTCACAAGAATGTGTCGGTCACATTATTGCTTTGCTTAGATGTTGAGAGAACTGTGAGACGCCGGTTGCGGAAACCGAGTGTCGACTTTTTCCGTGACGGCTTCAGAAAACTTGTTCCTCGTTGGCAGAAATGTATCCAATTGTCTGGTGATGATGTGGAAGAGTGAATAGTGGTAGTTCAAGAGCACATTCTAAGGATGATTTCTGCGTTTGATTTATTAAAATATTCCCATCCAAACCCAAGTAACGAAGGTGGAGGCATTATTTTTCATTCAACCCTTGTATTATTAGAAGTATTTATTCATGTTGGCTCTTTAAGAAACCAAGGAGGTCGTTTGGTAAGCCTGAAAACCAGGAATTGTCACCTCAAGCTGTTTTGGTCGAGTTGTGGTTGACATTCAGTTTAGAGGTGATCCTCTCCCATATTTGCTCATCTACCATCTTCGTTGGACAGGCCAACACTTTTGGGTGGAAACCATGCCTTCCAGAATTATATGTCACCACTGGGCAGTGAGCCTGGGAGGTCTCCCATAAGAGAACAGCTCAAGTGTTCAGTTTCTGAAGTTTAAGTAGGTGAGAGGTAAAGAAGAGGACACCAGGGAGTTAGCAAATAGTTCTTGGCCTCCTCACCTGAAGTTCTACCAAAGTTAACAAACAAGGGAAGGCAGTTGTGGAAAGATAGCAAAGCAAGGAAGCTCCAGGGAATATTTCAAGAGAGTCTTCTGGAAGAAAGAGAGCTGTTGACTTGGAAAATGTTCACCACTGGTTGCAATGTCAAGGGAGATGGAGAACATCTGGAGAACCTGAGGTTCCTCAGCCCATATCTAGGGAATGTTTCAGAAAATATTTCTGGAAGAAGGAGAGCTGTAAGCCTTGGAAAAATTGTGTTTCTCCAGATGTGCCTGAAGAACATTTTGCCTTCCTTGTTATTGTTCACCACTGGTTGCAGTGCCAAGGGAGATGGAGAACATCTGGAGAACCTGAGGTTCCTCAGCCCATATCTAAGGAATGTTTCAGAAAATATTTCTGGAAGAAATATTTCTGGAAAATGTGTTAGAAGCTGATGTGCATGAAGAACATCTTGCCTCCCTAGTTATTGTTCACCACTGGTAGCAATGTCAAGAGAGGTTGAGAACATCTGGAGAACCTGAGGTTCCTAAGGAAAGCTTCAGAAAATATTTCTGGAAGAAGGAGAGCTGTAAGCCTTGGAAAATGTGTGGTTCTCCAGATGTGCATGAAGAACATCTTGCCTTCCTTGCTGTTGTTCACCACTGGTTCACCACTGTAAGCCTTGGAAAATGTGTGGTTTTCCAGATGTTCATGAAGAGCTTCTTCCTTGTCCTTCATCTGGAGAACCTGAGGTTCCTCATCCTAGCTCTGAAGAATGCCTCTGATCTCATAGCTTGTTGAGATAATTGAACCACAAACATATGAGGTGGGAGCTCAGAAATTGTCCAGTGGATAGTGGCCAGTAGACAAGGGAACATTGGGGCATCTTGCTTAAGAGGAAGAGAGTCCAGCTCGGAAACGGAAAGAGTCGGAAACGGTTATTCAGTAGGCATGTCCGATCGATGAAAAAACGTTTCAATTCTTGTTTCTAAAGTAGGGGGTGCTGGCGCTTCAATATAGAAAGTATTTCCGATTTTTTCACCCAAAAATTTCGGATATTTCCGAAAATTCGTAATGATTCTAAATGTTTCTAAAATGGCGGACGCACATGCGCAATCGCTACACACCGGGCTTGTATGGCAATCTTCCATGTGGACGCAGAGGACGTTAGCCCCCACCTTTGCATCCATCATGGAAGCTTCTGATTGGCCGGAGAGCAGCAGCCATGTTAGGCTGCGCTAAGCTCCCATTCAAGGTAGGTTGGAGAAACAAAAAAATTAAAAAAAAATATTTTAAAATATATATTTTTTAAAAAATTGGGGGGGGAAATTAACAACAATTAGAGAATGGGCCAACAATGGTTCGAATTACATTGCTGGTTGCGCTGTGAGACAATGTCTCGGAATGCGTTTCAAAAAGCGAGAACAATCCGAAATAATTCCGATATACGATTCAAAACTATTTTTTGGACATGTCTATTATTCAGTCATTCAGGCAGAGTTGCCTCCGAGTTACTAACTCATGCGTCCGCTGGCTCCGCTGCCAACAAGCGACACCAGCAATCAGAATATATGAAAATAGAGCAAAATGATCTTATATCCTGACGTGTGGAGGGATTTACAATGGGTTGCGAGGCTTCTGGCGCTAATGGGCTGAGCTGAGCTGTCCTAATTCTGCAGAGAAGTGGGGCAAATTGCTCTCAGAGGAGGCTGGGGAAGGAAGGAAGGAAGGAAGGAAGGAAGGAAGGAAGGAAGGAAGAATGAATGGAAGACAAGGAACAAAAGAAGGAGGAGGAAACAAGAGAGTGATTTGGAACTTCGCTACTGAGGAATAAGTAGAAGGAGAAAACGATACAGTTGGCTTTCTACTTGGCAAATTCAATCATTCGTGGAAGTTATTGGAATGTCCTCTTTAGACATCTCTAAAGACTCCTAATGTGGTTCTGACCTAGGTGGACGATCTAGAACAGTGGTGAACAACAGCAAGGAAGGCAAGATGTTCTTCATGCACATTAGCTCCTAACACATTTTCCAGAAATATTTCTTCCAGAAATATTTTCTGAAACATTCCCTAGATATGGGCTGAGGAACCTCAGGTTCTCCAGATGTTCTCCATCTCCCTTGACATTGCAACCAGTGGTGAACAACAGCAAGGAAGGCAAGATGTTCTTCATGCACAGCAGCTTCTAATATTTCTTCCAGAAATATTTTCTGAAACATTCCCTAGATATGGGCTGAGGAACCTCAGGTTCTCCAGATGTTCTCCATCTCCCTTGACATTGCAACCAGTGGTGAACAACAGCAAGGAAAGCAAGATGTTCTTCATGCACAGCAGCTTCTAATATTTCTTCCAGAAATATTTTCTGAAGCATTCCCTAGATATGGGCTGAGGAACCTCAGGTTCTCCAGATGTTCTCCATCTCCCTTGGCATTGCAGCAAGTGGTGAACAATAAGAAGGAAGGCAAAAAACTTTTCAGGCACATCTGGAGAAACACAATTTTCCCAAAGCTTACAGCTCTCATTCTTCCAGAAATATTTTCTGAAACATTCCCTAGATATGGGCTGAGGAACCTCAGGTTCTCCAGATGTTCTCCATCTCCCGTGGACCACCACTTGGTCTTCAAGAACGAAATAATGGTTCGCGGCCTACTTCGGATAACAATACAACCCAACCATTTTTTTTTCTTGGCGTCTTTGTTTATAGGCCTTCTTGAAGTTATTTGAGGTGCTGATTCAGAAAATTGCATTGGATATACCACATCAGCTCAGGATTATTAAATATGGCTTTCTGTAGGCAAGCAGATGATGACTACTGGATGGCTTATGTTCTAGATCTGATGTGGTCTATTCAATGCAATTTTCTGAATCAGCACCCCAAGTAACCAAAGCGAATCTAAAGTTGACCAAAACCTGATTTGTAACCTCTTTGGTACTAATGTTGGAGAGTTGTCTCTGGTCAAAGTGGTCTCTGATGAAGTGTTCCTTGGTCAAAATGGTCCCTGGTCAAGTGGTTCTTGGTCAAAATGGTCCCTCGTTAATGTGGTCCATAGTCAAAGTGGTCCCTGGTCAAGTAGTCCTTGGTCAAAACGGTTTCTGGTCAAGTGGTCCCAGGTCAAAGTAGTCCCTGGTCAAGTAGTTCTTGGTCAAAATGGTTCCTGGTCAAAATGGTTCCTGGTCAAAGTGGTTCCTGGTCAAAGTGGTCTCGGGTCAAATGGTCCCTGGTCAAGTAGTCCTTGGTCAAAATGGTTCCTGGTCAAGTAGTCCCTGGTCAAATGGTCCCTGGTCAAGTAGTCCTTGGTCAAAATGGTTCCTGGTCAAGTGGTCCCTGGTCAAATGGTCCCTGGTCAAGTAGTCCTTGGTCAAATGGTTCCTGATCAAGTGGTCCCTGGTCAAGTAGTCCTTGGTCAAATGGTTCCTGGTCAAGTGGTCCCTGGTCAAATGGTCCCTGGTCAAGTAGTCCTTGGTCAAATGGTCCCTGGTCAAGTAGTCCTTGGTCAAATGGTTCCTGGTCAAGTGGTCCATGGTCAAAATGATTCCTGGTCAAGTAGTCCTTGGGTCTAATGGTTCCTAGTCAAGTAGTCCCTGGACAAAGTGGTCCCTGGTCAAGTGGTCCTTGGTCAAATGGTCCCTGGTCAAAGTAGTCCCTGGTCAAGTGGCCCTTGGTCAAAGTGGTCCATGGTCAAGTGGTCCATGGTCAAAAAAAGGTTGGGAACCACTGATCTAGAGAGATCACTTCCCTAGGAGTCTCAATGTCCTCCATTGCAACTCTGTAGTCAATATCCACTGAATCATCCTCTTCCATTTGAAGTTGACTATGGGGTCATACTAGAGAATCCAGTGTTCTATCAGATTAAAAAAAAAAATAGATTGTATCCATGTTTGTTGGAATAGGTTCCATGTCCTTAACTTCGGAAAACGTGGAGGAGTGGCTCTGTTTGAAGGATACACTGGTAGTTGAACTTGATGTAATGGCTTGAGCTTTGGATAATGACTCTGGAGATGAATCCCCATTGGGTGACCATGGGCAAGTCACACTCTCTCAGCCTCACGGGGAGGCCACTCCAAACAAACCTCCCCAAGATAGGTTTGCTGTGTATATCAGAAGTGTCTTGAAGGCGTGCAATGAAAAGCAGAGTGAGAATTGTACTTCCGAGTTGCGAAGGATTTAGGAAGGACGTTTCCCAGATCGGTCGGTTTTGTCGGAGGTTCATAGCTTGTCAACGCTTTCTCATCGGCTCTCCTTCCCTCCTTACTGGCAAAGGCGTTGACATGTTTTCCAGAGCCTTGCCACCGAGGTGATTTCTTGGATACGTTCCAGGAGGAACACGCAGGCTGGCCAGATTCTTTCCTTTCTTCTCTTATCGGCGTTGGGCTGACAACTTTCAGTCAAAACAAGCCTTTTGATAACAAGCGGGAATTTTCAACTAAGCAGTCAAAGCGGCCAAATGGCACAACCAGACTGGACCTAGGCCTAGTGTTTTGTGTTAAGCTGCGGCATGCCGTTTGTGTTCCCGGAATTGTCTAAATTTTATATCAATGATGGGCAAACTTTTGCGCTTGGTGTGTCAAAATCCACCAAAAAACCTAGCATGACTTGGGTGATGTGTCACTTCGAGAGAGAAAAACATAACTTCACAATATATATAGGTTAAATAACAAAAATATATAGGGTTTTTGTATGTCTTTTGGGCTGTGTGACCATGTTCCAGAAGTATTCTCTCCTGACGTTTCACCCACATCTATGGCAGGCATCCTCAGAGGTTGTGAGGTATGGATGTATAATTGTACAGTAGAGTCTCACTTATCCAACATAAACGGGCCGGCAGAACGTTGGATAAGCGAATATGTTGGATAATGAGGAATTAAGGATAACCCTATTAAACATCAAATTAAGTTACGATTTTACAAATGAAGCACCAAAACATCATGTTAGACAACAAATTTGTCAGAAAAAGTAGTTCAGTACACAGTAATGCTATATAGTAATTACTGTATTTATGAATTTAGCACCAAAATATCACGATATATTGAAAGCATTGACTACAAAAATGCGTTGGATAATCCAGAACGTTGGATAAGCGAGTGTTGGATAAGTGAGACTCTACTGTAATATATAACTGTATTTAATAAATCAAAAACTATTTACTACCATTATTTCCATGTACAACAATCTATGATACCTCTTGCAGTTTCCACACTGATTTCTCTCTATTGTAGTTTCAATGTAGTCATGAATAATGAATAATATAATAATAATATAATAGTAATAATATAATAATATACTACAATAATAATAGAATAATAGAATGATACATATATATCTATCTATATATATACACACACACATATACATACGTAATAATAAATAGAAGCTGGGGCTAACAGCGGGAGCTTATTCCACTCCCCAGATTTGAACCACCAACCTTTCGGTCAGCAAGTTCAACAACTCGGCAGTTTAATTCGTGTCGCCACCGAGGCCCAGCAACCCTACTCCTGGTTGTAAATGTCAATGGCAAACGTTCCCCTTTTCTCCCCTTCTCGTGCCACTTGGTTTTGGGTCGGATTGTCTCTGTGTTTTTCAGGCAGGCTGGAAAAGGGGCTTGTCCCGGCATTCACGTGGCCCGGCCCACCCTCTTCTGCTTTTGCAACAAAGCTTGCACTGTCTCCGGACGCCAGCGCGGCTGCGGCAAGCGGCATCATGTGCCGCCGTTGAGCAAAACCGGCTGGGGGTGGGGATGGAGAGTGAGCGAGCGAGCGAGCGAGAGGGGGAAGGAAGGCGATGTGGCCTACATATGGTGCCTTTCTTGTCACATGAATCCCTGGGAAATGCTGAAGCGGCCCTCTTCGTTGCCGCCGGACTGCTTCTTCCTCTCTGTTGCAAAAACTAAACCCGTGCAGCTTCGATTCAGGAAGCCTTGTTTCTGCTAAAGTGCGAACTGGAAAGATCCCCCAGAAGTGTTTCCGTCCCTTTTGCAAAGCCATTCGGGAAACCGCTTGACCGCCTTTGGCCATATTTGCCAAGGATGCTCGGAGTCATGTCTCAGGCCAGACCTGTCTCTCTACGTTTCTGTCCAGTGATGCCCATTAGATGGACTTGGAAGCTCAGGGCAGCTAGACAAACCGGTTCCAGGTGATACTTTATACATGCCTTCAAGGAAGTCCTTTCTGATGCATGGCAACCCTAAGGTGAACCCCTGGACAAGGTCTGTTCAGGAGATGTGTTGTCGAAGGCTTTCATAATAATAATAATAATAATAATAATAATAATAATAATAATAATAATAATAATAATAATAATAATATACATCACACAGTCCTAGACACTTGGGAAGTGTTTGACTTGTGATACGAAATCCAACATATCTATCTAGTTTCCTGTGTCATAATAAAATAATAATAATAATAATAATAATAATAATAATAATAATAATAATAATACATCACACAGTCCTAGACACTTGGGAAGTGTTTGACTTGTGATTTTGTGATACGAAATCCAGCATGTCTATCTTGTTTGCTGTGTCTTAATAAACAATAACAATAATAATAATAATAATAATAATACATCACACAGTCCTATATAATAATAATAATAATAATAATAATAATAATAATAATAATAATAATAATAATACATCACACAGTCCTAGACACTTGGGAAGTGTTCGACTTGTGATTTTGTGATAGGAAATCCAGCATGTCTATCCAGTTTGCTGTGTCATAATAAAATAATAATAATAATAATACATCACACAGTCCTATATAATAATAATAATAATAATAATAATAATAACAACAACAACAACAACAACAACAACAACAACAACAACAACAACAACAACAACAGGGCAGAGGACTCTTACAAGTAAAACAAGCAGTCAAAGAAGAAGAACATGCCCTGGCAGAATATGGAAAGCAAAGTGAAGAACCTGCTTTGATTGAAGTCAAAAATCAGAAACTCTTCAAAGCACAGCAGACAAAAAACCAGTACAAGAAAACCGCACTACAAACTAGAGCTGAATGATAAATAATAGTCATTGGACTCTGCATGGATATAGCAAACCCTATTGACATGAAGGACTAATACGCCGTCTAGGAGAAGCCAGGACCACTACAAACTAGACAAACAGGTTCCAGGTGAACGTCTCAGAGGTGATACTTTATACGTGCCTTCAAGGAAGTCCTTTCCGATGCATGGCAACCCTAAGGTGAACCCCTGGACAAGGTCTGTTCAGGAGATGTGTTGTCGAAGGCTTTCATAATAATAATAATAATAATAATAATAATAATAATAATAATAATAATAATAATAATAATAATAATAATTGCTATCAAACATCCAAGAATTCTCACAAAATTTCGCATCTGATGTACATGGATGACCTGAAGCTGTATGGGAAAACGGAAACTGAAATCCAGTCACTGTCCAAATTTTTAGCACTGATAACAGCATGGCGTTTGGCTTGGACAAATGTTCGACAGTGGCATTGAAGAAAGTGAGGGCATAAATATGCCTAATGGCCAAACGATAAAGTGTCACCAGCCAGAGGCCTATAAATATCTGGGCATATTACAGCTGGACAACATCAAGCATGAACATGTGAAAACTGTGGTCAGCAAAGAATACACACAAAGGGTCAGAAAAATTCTCAAAAGCAAGCTCAGTGGAGGCAACACCATCAAGGCCATAAACACCTGGGCCATGCCTGTCATAAGATATACTGCTGGCATCATAAACTAGACACAGATGGAACTGGACAATTTGGACAGAAAAACAAGAAAACTCATGACCATCCATCACTCACTGCACCCTCGCAGCGATGTTGACCGGCTATATCTGCCTAGAAGATCAGGGGGCAGAGGACTCTTACAAGTCAAACAAGCAGTCAAAGAAGAAGAACATGCCCTGGCAGAAGATGTCAAGCAAAGTGAAGAACCTGCTCTGATTGAAGTCAAAAATCAGAAACTCCCCAAAGCACAGCAGACAAAAAACCAGTACAAGAAAACCGCACTACAAACTAGAGCTGACAGCTGGCACAACAAAACTTGTGGTTTTGTGATAACGAAATCCAGCATGTCTATCTTGTTTGCTGTGTCATAATAAAATAATAATAATAATAATAATAATAATAATAAGAAGAAGAAGAAGAAGAAGAAGAAGAAGGTTGAATGAAAAATGATGCTTCCACCTTTGTAACTCCTCAGCTGAAGGCAGTCTTGGTCTGCGGCAGGTCCTGGCTTGTTCAGTAGACTCTCCTCTACAGTTCCATTTGGCGGGAAGCCTTAGCATTGAACGGTTGTGTTGTTAAAGTGCGAAGTATGGAACCCTGCTCAGACAGTTCCATTTGGTGGGAAGCCATTTTCAGGCATTTTCTGATATGACTATATGGCATTCTGGGACTAGATGTTCTTCATTCTTGTAGGGATTTCTGTTATCCATGGTTCTACGTATCCACATAAAATCCAGAAAGGTGTCCCTTGTGGATATGGGGGTTGAATGATGCAACACAACATGACATCTTTCTCTTGGGATGGACTAGATGTTCTTCTAGGACTAGATGGTCTTCATTCCAGTAGGGATTTCTGTTATCCATGGTTCTACGTATCCACACAACATCCAGGAAGGTGTCCCTTGTGTATATGGGGGTTGAATGATGCAACGCAACATGACATCTTTCTCTTGGGATGGACTAGATCTTCTTCTAGGACTAGATTTTCTTCTAGGACTAGATCTTCTTCTAGGACTAGATTTTCTTCTAGGACTAGATCTTCTTCTAGGACTAGATCTTCTTCTAGGACTAGATTTTCTTCTAGGACTAGATGTTCTTCATTCCAGTAGGGATTTCTGTTATCCATGGTTCTACGTATCCACATAAAATCCAGGAAGGTGTCCCTTGTGGATATGGGGGTTGAACAATGCAACATAACATGACATCGTTCTCTTGGGATGGACTTGATGTTCTTCTAGGACTAGATGTTTTTCATTCCTGTAGGGATTTCTCTTATCCATGGTTCTGCATATCCACACAACATCCAGGAAGGTGTCCCTTGTTTTTAATGATAACCCAATCATTACTTGAACCGAAATTGCGTGGATTGGTGCTGTGTGTATTGCTGCCCCTTCTACTCAACTCCCCATCTCTTATGGATGCATAATGCATGACAAGGAGAAGAAAAAACTGAGGGGAAATAATTAAAGTCAGAACTGCAAGCGCTGCGTGGTCGCATTCATCGCAAAATCTGGGTCAGCCGGCAGAGAAGGAGAATGTGGGGAGAGGAAGGGGAGTTTTGGGGGGTGACAACACTGCAGTGTAACATTGCAAAAGAGAGAGAGAGAAAGAGATGAGAAGGAGGACTTGAGAAATGTGGGCACCAGAAAACGTGGAGCAAATAGGTGGAAACGGACCGGAATCCTGTTTCAACTGCTGGGGTTCCTATAAAGTGGGAAGTAAATTAAGAACCATGTTTTTAATTGGAAAAAATACCTCGTTAGGAATCTTTAGATCCTCCTGCACAACTCTACGGCCAACGCCTGTCCTACCAAGGGCCTCTTGGTAGTACAGAACGAGTAGAAGAAAGACCCAGTTCTGTCGAGAATGATGAAGAGACGAGCCATCTGCTGTTTTTAATGCACTTGGCATCTTAAGCAAGCACGGAAGGGGAAGGCCGATGTTGCCTGAGAAGCGATTTGTGGAGTAAGTCTCCATGACCCAAACCTGGAGATGGTCTCCTCCAACACTTTGGAGGTCAAGATCTTCCATCAGAAGCCTCTTGACATTTGGGGTAAAGCAGGTGGTGCCCAGGAACGAGGATGTTTTGTGGTGTCCTCATTCAGGGTTGGTCTTCCCAAGAGCGGTTACAGAATCATAACCTGAGAAGGGCCCTCAGAGTCTTCTAATCCAACCTGTAGTTGGAGGAGGAACCTGTTGCTTCAATATCCCAGGAAGGTGGCTGTCCAGCATCTGGAGATGGTCTTCTCCAACATCTTGGAGGTCAAGATCTTCCATCAGAAGCCTCTTGACATTTGGGGTAAAGCAGGTGGTGCCCAGGAACGAGGATGTTTTGTATTGTCCTCATTCAGGGTTGGTCTTCCCAAGAGCGGTTACAGAATCATAACATGAGAAGGGCCCTCAGAGTCTTCTAATCCAACCTGTAGTTGGAGGAGGAACCTGTTGCTTCAATATCCCAGGAAGGTGGCCATCCAGCATCTGGAGATGGTCTTCTCCAACATCTTGGAGGTCAAGATCTTCCATCAGAAGCCTCTTGACATTTGGGGTAAAGCAGGTGGTGCCCAGGAACGAGGATGTTTTGTGGTGTCCTCATTCTGGGTTGGTCTTCCCAAGAGCGGTTACAGAATCATAACATGAGAAGGGCCCTCAGAGTCTTCTAATCCAACCTGTAGTTGGAGGAGGAACCTGTTGCTTCAATATCCCAGAAAGGTGGCCATCCAGCATCTGGAGATGGTCTTCTCCAACATCTTGGAGGTCAAGATCTTCCATCAGAAGCCTCTTGACATTTGGGGTAAAGCAGGTGGTGCCCAGGAACGAGGATGTTTTGTATTGTCCTCATTCTGGGTTGGTCTTCCCAAGAGTGGTTACAGAATCATAACCTGAGAAGGGCCCTCAGAGTCTTCTAATCCAACCTGTAGTTGGAGGAGGAACCTGTTGCTTCAATATCCCAGAAAGGTGGCCATCCAGCATCTGGAGATGGTCTTCTCCAACATCTTGGAGGTCAAGATCTTCCATCAGAAGCCTCTTGACATTTGGGGTAAAGCAGATGGTGCCCAGGAACGAGGACATTTTGTGGTGTCCTCATTCTGGGTTGGTCTTCCCAAGAGCAGTTACAGAATCATAACCTGAGAAGGGCCCTCAGAGTCTTCTAATCCAACCTGTAGTTGGAGGAGGAACCTGTTGCTTCAATATCCCAGAAAGGTGGCCATCCAGCATCTGGAGATGGTCTTCTCCAACATCTTGGAGGTCAAGATCTTCCATCAGAAGCCTCTTGACATTTGGGGTAAAGCAGGTGGTGCCCAGGAACGAGGATGTTTTGTGGTGTCCTCATTCTGGGTTGGTCTTCCCAAGAGTGGTTACAGAATCATAACCTGAGAAGGGCCCTCAGAGTCTTCTAATCCAACCTGTAGTTGGAGGAGGAACCTGTTGCTTCAATATCCCAGAAAGGTGGCCATCCAGCATCTGGAGATGGTCTTCTCCAACATCTTGGAGGCCAAGATCTTCCTTAAGATCTTGGGGGAAAGCAAACAGTGCCCAAGAACAAGTCTAGGTTCAATCTCTCACAGAAGTTTAGAGAGTCATGCTGGATGACCTACAGATTCTAAAAGAGGACATTCATCAAATCCATGGATAGTCAAATACTCTCTCTCTTCCTTCATCCATTCTGGTTTCTTCAAGCTATACGTCCTCACCATCCACAATGACATTATTATTATTATTATTATTATTATTATTATTATTATTTTATTTCTAGATCAACTTTCTCCCCATGGGAACGACTAGTACTACTACTACTACTACTATTATTATATTAGCTTGGTTTGGGGGGGACTAGACATGGCATGTATTATTATTATTATTATTATTATTATTATTATTATTATTATTATTATTATATTAGCTTGGTTGGGGGGCTAGACATGGCATTTATTATTATTATCTTAGCTTGGTTGGGGGGCTAGACATGGGATATATTATTATTATATTAGCTTGGTTGGGGGGCTAGACATGGCATTTATTATTATTATTATTATTACATTAGCTTTGTTTGGGGGGCTAGACATGGCATGTATTATTATTATTATTATTATTATTATTATATTAGCTTAGTCTGGGGGGCTAGACATGGCATGTATTATTATTACATTAGCTTGGTTTGGGGGCTAGACATGGCATGTATTATTATTATTATTATTATTATTATTATTATTATTACATTACCTCAGTTTTGGGGGGGGCTAGACATGGCATGTATTATTGTTATTATTATTCACTTGGTTTAGGGGGGCTAGACATGGCATGTATTATTATTATTATTATTATTATTATTGCATTAGCTTGGTTTGGGGGCTAGACATGGGATATATTATATTAACTTGGTTTTGGGGGGCTAGACATGGCATGCATTATTATTATTATTATTACATTAGCTTGGTCTGGCAGGCTAAACATGGCATGTATTATTATTATTATTATTATTATTATTATTATTATTATTATTATTATTATTATTATTATTATATTAGCTTGGTCCGAGGGGCTAGACATGGGCTATATTATTATTATATTAGCTTGGTTTGGCGGGGCTAGACATGGCATGTATTATTATTATTATTATTATTATTACATTAGCTTGGTCTGGGGGGCTAGACATGGCATGTATTATTATTATTATTATTATTATTATTATTACATTAGCTTGGTCTGGCGAGCTAGACATGGGATGTGTTATTATTATTATTACATTAGCTTGGTTTGGGGGCTAGACGTGGGATATATTATTATTAGTATATTAGCTTGGTTTGGGGGGGTCTAGACATTGGATGTATTATTATTATTATTCGCTTGGTTTGGAGGGTAGACATGGGGTGTATTATTATTATTAGTAGTATTATAAATATTAGTATATTAGCTTGGTTTTAATTATTATTATTATATTGGGTTGTTATTGGGGGCTACAGATGGAGATGGGCATTATTATTATTATTTTATTATGACACAGCAAACAAAATAGATATGCTGGATTTCGTATCACAAAATCACAAGTCGAACACTTCCCATGTGTAGGACATTATTATTATTATTATTATTATTATTATTATTATTATTATTTTATTATGACACAGCAAACAAAATAGATATGCTGGATTTCGTATCACAAAATCACAAGTCGAACACTTCCCAAGTGTTTAGGACTGTGTGACGTATTTTCAGATGATGCGCGCAGATTATTATTATTATTATTTTGGATAGGTTTTGGGGGCTACACATGGACATGGAGTTTATTATTAACATTATGTCAAAAAGAAGCAGAAATTCTCCCGACCGTCAGCCAACGATCTGGACCAAAGCGAGGTCCTTTGGTCAAGCGGTTGTTGTTTAGCTCTTCTTCTTGGAGCTCTAATGCTTTTCCGATCAAATATTCCAGAGGCCGGACTCGGGGCCATCTGGCAGGAGTAGCCAGAGCTTCCTGCTTTCTTGCAATCCAGGCATTCTCATGGAAGCGGGGAGAAAAAGAGAGGAAGGAAGGAGGTGGGTTTTTTTGAATTAAACATAAATGGAATGGGAGGAGGCAACGGGTGGCAAAAGATGTGGGAAAGAGACGCCAGAGGAGGAGGTTGAGATATGAGATTTTTGTGAACACTCAAAGCAAGCCATGGTGCCAAGTACACTGGAGGACTTAGAGATCCCTAAAGAGTCCTTTAGATGTGTTGTCGAAGGCTTTCATGGCCGGGATCACAGGGTTGTTGTGTGTTTTCTGTTACCAGGTGAGTGTATAGCGCAGGGGTCCCCAAACTAAGGCCCGGGGGCCGGATGCGGCCCTCCGAGGTCATTTACCTGGCCCCCGCCCTCAGTTTTATAATATAATATATTGTATCTATATATATAAAAGAGTGATGGCATCACGGCAGCGGACAAAACAACAAAAGTAAACACCCCACAACCTCGAAAATTGACATCACAACCCCTCATCTATGCCTCTAGGTTGATACAACAAAAAGAAAAGAAAAATAAAGTCCTAATTAGAGAGAGAGGAATAATTGCTTTTATCCAATTGCTGCCAGTTAGAAGGCTAAGCTCCGCCCACTTGGTCTCCTAGCAACCCAATAAAAAACACTAAAAAACACTAAAAATAATTAAAAACACTAAAAAAATAATACAATAAAATACTATAATAACAGAAAATAACTAAAAATGATACAAGAAAATAATAAAATATAATAAATAAAAAGATAAATAACAATAAAATTAATTACAAAATACAAATAACGTCAAATAAAAATAACACAACAAGTTTTAACCGATACCACCACCACTTTGCCACAGCAACGCGTGGCCGGGCACAGCTAGTATACATATAATATTGATAATAATATTATAATGTAATACAATATAACACTAATAATAATACCATATAATAATATTAATTATATATTCTATATCTATATATATAAATGAGTGATGGCATCACGGCGACCCACAAAACAACAAAACTACAGGCCCCCCAACATCGAAATTTGACAACACAACCCATCATCCATGCCTCTAGGTTGATACAACAAAAAGAAAAGAAAAATAAAGTCCTACTTAGAGGGAGAGCAATAATTGTTTTTATCCAATTGCTGCCACTTAGAAGGCTAAGCTCCGCCCACTTGGTCTCCTAGCAACCCACTCAGCCCAGTGGTAATAAAGAATAAAAAATAAAATAAATACAAATAATACAATAAAAATAATTAAAAACACTAAAAATTAATACAATAAAATACTATAACAAAATAACCAAAAATAATACAACAAAATAATAAAATATAATAAATAAAAAGATAAGTTACAATAAAATTAATTTTAAAAAAATACAAATAACATCAAATAAAAATTCCACAACAACTTTTAACCAATACCACCACCACTTTGCCACAGCAACACGTGGCTGGGCACAGCTAGTTACATATAATATTACTAATAATATTATAGTATAGTGGTATCGTTCAATAAAGTAATATATAATGCTAATATTGTGCTATGCTAATAATATAATATATTGTATGTACATATAATTTGTAAGCCACTCTGAGTCCCCTTTGGGGTGAGAAGGGTGTGATACAAATGTAGTAAATAAATGCAGTATATAAATAAATAATAAATAAATACATTTTAGACTTAGGCTCGCCCAAAGTCTGAAATGACTTGAAGGCACACAACAACAACAACAACCCTAATTAACTTGACTATCTCATTGGCCAGAAGCAGAAGCACACTTCCCATTGAAATCCTGATAAATGTATGTTGGTTAAAATTATTTTTATTTTTAAATATTGTATTGTTCTTTCGTTGTTGTTGTTGTTGCTTTTGCACTACAAATAAGACATGTGCAGTGTGCATCAGAATTTGTTTGTATTTTTGTTTTCAAATGATAATCCGGCCCCTCAACAGTCTGAAGGATTGTGGACCGGCCCTCGGCTTAAAAAGTTTGAGGACCCCTGGTATAGCGGAACCAGTAGCGTCCAGTTAACACCATATGCAAAAGACTCAGACCAGGCAGAGGAATTGAAAAGAACAAAAGGAACTTTACTCTTGCTTGTTGAGTTGAAATATAAAACAGTTCTGCAATCGTACAATGTCCATGTAGTTGCATAAGATCAATAACCTATCAATCAGCATTCAATATATACAGCATAGCATATTCAAATTACTACTTGACCGTAGCTAGAGAGCATTTCTTTCCTGTGCTCTCTCTTGAAGCTCAAATTCCCAACTGACAATCCCAGCCACCTGCCATCAAACAGATACATTGTTTTAGGAGTGGCCTTGCCTCTGCAAAAAGAGCTCAGCTCCCTTTTTGCAGAGAAAGCAAGCAACTTTGCAAGGATTTCTTTGCAAGGATTTCTTTACACACACATAGCAATTTGGCGCAATATTTTCCGGGCTGTATGGCCATGTTCCAGAAGTATTCTCTCCTGACGTTTCGCCCACATCTATGGCAGGCATCCTCACAGGTGGTGAGGGTAATCTTCATCGGTTATGAAAGCTTTCAAAGCAAATCTGTGGTCCATCTCAAGCAGAAATTGAGCACAGAGTCACAATAGAGGACCTAGAGGTTCATAGAGAGATGTTCTTCCAGCTGAGGTTGAGTCACTCTGGAAGGCCTAGAGATTTCTAGAGAGATGTTGCTCCAGCTGAAGATGACTGTGGAGTCACACTTAGAGTTTCCTAAATAGATGTTCTTCCAGCTGAAGGTGCTCATAGAGTCATACTAGAGATTCTTGGAGAGATGTTCTTCCAGCAGAGGTTGATCATAGGGTCACTCGGGAAGACCTAGAGATTTCTAGAGAGATGTTGCTCCAGCTGAAGATGACCGTGGAGTCACACTGGAGGACTTGGAGTTTCCTAAAGAGATGTTCTTCTAGCTGAAGTTGCCCATAGAGTCACACTAGAGGACCTAGCGATTCTTAGAGAGATGTTCTTCCAGCTGAGGTTGATCATAGGTTCACTCTGGAAGACCTAGAGATTTCTAGAGAGATGTTGCTCCAGCTGAAGATGACCGTGGAGTCACACTTAGAGTTTCCTAAATAGATGTTCTTCCAGCTGAAGTTGATCATAGAGTCATACTAGAGGACCTAGAGATTCTTAGAGAGATGTTCTTCCAGCAGAGGTTGATCATAGAGTCACACTAGAGGACCTAGAGATTCTTAAGAGATGTTCTTCCAGCTGAGGTTGATCATAGGTTCACTCTGGAAGACCTATTTCTAGAGAGATGTTACTCCAGCTGAAGATGACCGTGGAGTCACAGAGTTTCCTAAATAGATGTTGTTCCAGCTGAAGTTGCCTATAGAGTCACACTAGAAGACCTACAGATTCTTAGAGAGATGTTCTTCCAGCTGAGGTTGATCATAGAGTCACTCTGGAAGACCTAGAGACCTCACCACCTCTGAGGATGCCTGCTATAGATGTGGGCGAAACGTCAGGAGAGAATACTCCTGGAACATCTCAATACAGCCCAGAAAGCACACAACAATCCTAAAGGCAATGTTTTTGGTAGAGGCAGATTTCATGGGTAGTTACTAGACATGTCCAAAAAATCGTTTTGAATCGTATATCGGAATTATTTCGGATTGTTCTCGCTTTTTGATACGCATTCCGAGACATTGTCTCACAGCGCAACCAGCAATGTAATTCGAACCATTGTTGGCCCATTCTCTAATTGTCTCTTAATGTTTCGTTAATTCCCCCCCCCCCAAATTTTTTAAAATATATTTTTAAAAATATTTTAAAAATTTTTTTTGTTTCTGCAACCTACCTAGAATGGGAGCTTAGCGCAGCCTAACATCGCTGCTGCTCCCAGGCCAATCAGAAGCTTCCACGATGGACGCAAAGGTGGGGGCTAGGGTTGATGAGAATAGCTCAAGAAATGAGGGCAGGAGAGCCCTGTAAAAGTCCCCCCCCCCCCGTTTCCTTTTTTGGTTTTGGTGATTTCGCATGCGCATCCGCCATTTTAGAAACATTTAGAATCATTACGAATTTTCGGAAATATCTGAAATTTTTGGGTGAAAAAAATCGGAAATACTTTCTATATCGAAGCGCCAGCGTCCCCTACTTTAGAAACGAGAATTGAAACTTTTTTTCATCGATCGGACATGCCTAGTAGTTACCACCCGCAAAGTTCTCCTTGGGATAGTTTACGAGCCCCTCGAACTTCCCTTGTTGCCCACCCCGTTCCAGAATCTACTCTTTGTTTGCAAGCCTAGACTTTTTCCCGAGCCATCCGGCGTTATTTCCAAAGCTTCGGATGCCCTGCGGGGGAAACAGCATTTTTAGAAACAAGTCATAACCCGCGTGAGATCGTGAAGGGTTCAACCTCCCTCCCTCCGACTTTTGAACGTATCGCATTACGCTGCATTTTGCATCTTCCCTTCACTTTGTTCCCTTCACAAAGGCGTGAGATTAAGAACCTATTGAGCAAGTTAAAAGTGACGTGCGGCGTGTAGGAACCGCAATGTGAGCAGAAACAAAATTCACCAGCTAAGCAGATGAAGCTGCTTGTCAAAGCAACGTGTGCGATCCGAATGAGGTGGGGTTGTGGATTTTGAAATAATGATGTATCACTTATTCGAGATAGGCAAGTATCACTTATTATTTGTGATGTCCGTTACTGGAGGTCCAGAAAGCTTGTCCTCTTGTAAGGGATACTTCCTACCTGAGATCTGGAAAATCTGTTTCCCGAATTTCTTATAAAAGTTATATATTGTTGACTGCAAAGCAGAAAACAACAACATCCAAAATTAGTGATAGTTTATTGAGTCATCTTCAATGTAATCTTCATCAGTTATGAAAGCTTTCAAAGCAAATCTGTGGTCAATCTCAAGTAGAAATTGACCACAGAGTCACAATAGAGGACCTAGAGGTTCCTAGAGAGATGTTCTTCCGGCTGAGGTTGATCATAGAGTCACACTAGAGGACCTAGAGATTCTTAGAGAGATGTTCTTCCAGCTGAGGTTGATCATAGAGTCACATTAGAGGACCTAGAGATTCTTAGAGAGATGTTCTTCCAGCTGAGGTTGATCATAGGGTCACTCTGAAATACTTAAGAGATTTCTAGAGAGATGTTGCTCCAGCTGAAGATGACCGTGGAGTCACACTGGAGGACTTAGAATTTCCTAAAGAAATGTTCTTCCAGCTGAGGTTGATCATAGAGTCACTCTGGAAGATTTCTAGAGAGACTTAGAATTTCCTAAACAGATGTTCTTCCAGCTGAAGTTGCCCATAGAGTCACCCTAGAAGGACCTAGAGATTCTTAGAGAGATGTTTCTCCAGCTGAGGTTGATCATAGAGTCACTCTGGAAGACTTCTAGAGAAACTTAGAATTTCCTAAAGAGATGTTCTTCCAGCTGAGGTTGATCATAGGCCCACTGGAAGACTTAGAGATTTCTAGAGAGATGTTGCTCAAGCTGAAGATGACAATGGAGTCACACTGGAGGACTTGGAGTTTCCTAAAGAGATGTTCTTCCAGCTGAAGTTGCCGATAGAGTCACACTGGAGGACCTAGAGGTTCTTCGAGCTGAGGTTGATCATAGGATCACTCGGGAAGACCTAGAGATTTCTAGAGAGATGTGCCTCCAGCTGAAGATGACCGTGGAGTCACACTTAGAGTTTCCTAAATAGATGTTCTTCCAGGTGAAGTTGCTCATAGAGTCACACTAGAGGACCTAGAGTTTCCTAGAGAGATGTTCTTCCAGCTGAGGTTGATCATAGGGTCACTCGGGAAGACCTAGAGATTTCTAGAGAGATGTGCCTCCAGCAGAAGATGACCGTGGAATAGCATTGGAGGACCTGCAGATTCCTAGAGAGAGTGGTTCTCAACCTGTGGGTCCCTAGATGTTTTGGCCTTCAACTCCCAGAAATCCCAGCCCGTTTACCAGCTGTTAGGATTTCTGGGAGTTGAAGGCCGAAACGTTTGAGAACCCACAGGTTGAGAATCACTGCTCTAGCTGAAGTTAACTGTAGAGTTGCCTTGGAGGATTTAGAGTAGTGGTTCTCAACTTGGGGTCCCCAGATGTTCAAATCCTAACAGAAATCCTAACAGCTGGTAAACTGGCTGGGATTTCTGGGAGCTGTAGACCAAAAACATCTGGGGACCCCAGGTTGAGAACCACTGATCTAGAGATTCCTAAAATTGTCTTGTTTTTCATGGGGCTCCTGGGCCCATAACCCCAAGAGTGTGGAGAATGGACTACTGTAAGAGTGAGCCGTCCCACCAAACCTTTTACTCAGGCAATTAGCCATAAAGAACAACCAGAAATGAACGAGAGGAGGCAACGGATAATGATATTTCTGTCCTTGGAGGCTGTCATTGGCGACGCTCTCCACGGTGGAGTGGAACAGCAGGAGCAGTTGTGCAGACGTAATTGGATTAAGCCCTGCTGAGCATGAAACAGATTTTCCGTTGGGACTTTGGGAATCTTGTGTGCTGTCTGCAGCAGGTCCCAGGTCCAATCCCTCGAGTCAGAGCCTGCTAAAAACCACAAACCCAACTGGAAACCCAAGGGAAACCCAAGTCACTTACCTGTGAGTTGAGTACCGTGAATTCAATGGACCATGGGTCTAAAAAATCAACACAAGGCAGCTGTCAAATGATGCTTTGGAGTCGAAAGCAATCTCAGCGAGACTGTGCAATTGTATGTCTGTGTTTTACTACATTTGTGTGCCATCTTTCTCCCATATCTGTGGGGCGTAGGTTCCTCAGCTTCTCGGTGAATATGTGTGTAAAGATATCAGAAAGGGGGAGAAATCCTTCCAAAAATCCCACCTCTGACACCGATTGCGGAGATGTGGAGGAGTTCCTATTAATTAATTATATTTATATTATATATCCGCTGCCACCAATATAAAGATGTTTTTATTTAAAAGCTGCCACCAAATGTTAAGGGGATTATCAACTCTTGCCACCACTATTGGAAGATTTAGCCACTGGCTACTTAGAGAAGAGACTTTTAAATCTTGGTTTTTCTTTCTTCTTCTTTATTCTTGATGTGCGTATATATGACAGAGACTGAGATGTTTGAGAGAACAATAACAAGTTTATTCAGGCACAAGCTTAATGGTTACAATAACTTCTCTTCTTGTTTGAGGCACTTAGATTAACAGTTGCGATAACAGAATGAGTTGATTCAAACTTCCTAAAATGTCACTTCTTTCTCCACTGCTTTAACCTGCAGTCACCCTGTGAATAACAATCACAGTCTATCTGTTGCTTATTTGAAAACAGGTTACCTTAAAATAAGTCACCAAACTTATTTTTAAAATTCACTCAAAATCAAACATTTGAGCTACCCTGATCCCTTCAACCAGAATCAGTCTTCCTGGTACCTCATAAGGGCACCGACTCTAAAATCAACCTTCCCTGTGGTTCTCTGACCACAGACTGACTGACTTGAGTTTCTTTTCAAACTCTCTTCTGCCAAATGACAGTTGGCTCCGCCCACGTTTCTACGGCAACCACTCATGAGAGCAGAGTAACTGAAATACTGACTTTTAAAATACAGTTAAACATGACTTTTAAAAGTTAAAACAGTTCAACATGACATCTGTAAATTAAAATTCATAATTGCAAACTCTCTTGAAAGGAAGGACATTTGGCCAAAAAAATCATAAGTTTGCAATGGAGGACCTATAAAATGCTCTTAAGGGGTCGTTTGGACATATCCATAGTTTGGAATATCACGAGACAACGTGACTTATTAAAGGAGGGTGATGCTTGAAAATGGAAGGCCGTAGGAAAAGAAGCGGGTTGAGAAAGGAAGATTAGATGCTTCTCATTGGTCGTCTCACCATAAGTTCAGGTTGACTTGGTGCCCATTGAGAACACCAACACCCGGATTAACCCAACACTTTATATTTTGCTTGAAAACCGGGTTTGAAAATGACGTTCTCGACGTTAGACCTGCTACGCCCCACCTTGAGAAACATCATCTCTTGTTGTCCCCGCACCCCCGTCGGCTCAGACATCAATATTGCACGAGCGTATTAAAGATTTAAACCCAAATGAACCCTGTCTGGTTGGGGAGCAGGAGGCCGAAGGGGGGCGGCGGGGAGTCGGTCGTTCAGAAACCCGGCTCGGTTTCAGGTTCTCTTTAAGTATTTTTTCTTTCTTTTATGATGCAGCTGTGACAATTAGAAAAATGACACTGCTATTTAAAATGCTGTTCCATGGCCCTCTTTAATTAAGGCAGCCGCATAATACCAATCTGCTCTCGTTAATGAATTTTTAACCGTCAAAACGAGAATGACATGCAATGGGTGGGTTGCTTGATTTTGACGCGAGGAGATTGTAATTCTCTTGAGGGTCCAATGGATGGGTTTGGAGGGGCGCAAGAGGTATCAAGACCCTTTACACTAAAACATACATATATGTATATGTATATGTATGTATGTAGATATTAATGTTTTGGAACATGTTTTGATTGGGGAAGAAACTTTGAGTAAGCCATATATTCTTGGGTATGAGTCTACTCCCTATGTAATTCTACTCTATGTGTAAGTCTACTCCAAGTGTAAGTCTACTCTATGTATAAGTCTGTGTGTACGTCTACTCTATGTGTAAGTCTGTTCCATGTTTAAGTACTCCATGTGTAAGTCTGCTCCATGTATGTCAACCCCATGTATAAGTCTATCCTATCTATAAGCCTACTCCATGTGTAAGCCTACTCAATGTGTAAGTCTACATATATGTCTTCCATGTGTAAGTCTGCTCCATGTGTAAGTCTACTCCAAGTGTAAGTCTATTCCAAGTGTAAGTCTGCTCCATGTTTAAGTCTACTCCATGTATTAGTCAATCCCATGTATAAGTCTATCCTATCTATATGTCTACTCCATGTGTAGTACTCCTTGTGTAAGCCTACTCAATACGTAAGTCTACTCGATGTGTAAGTCTACACCGTATAAGTCTATTCCATATTAAAGTCTACTCCATGTGTAAGTCTGCTTCATGTGTAAGTCTACTCCATGTGTACGTCTACACTGTATAAGTCTATTCCATGTGAACATCTACTCCATGTGTAAGTCAGCTTCATGTGTAAGTCTACTCTATGTGTAAGTCTGTGTGCCAAGTTTAGTCGAGATCCATCGTTGGCTGGGTTCAGGGCTCCCTGCATAAGGGTGAACTACAACTCCCACATGCCAAGGACAAAACCCAAGCGTTTCGGCCATATTGGGTCTGTGTGCAAAGTTTGGTTGACTCTCCGGAGAAGGTTGAACTACAACTCCCATATGCCAAGGACAATCACCCTAAAGCCAGGCCTGTTGGCCATGATAGGTCTGTGTGCCAAGCGTGGTCAAGATCCGAGGACAAACTCGGAATGCGTATCAAAAAGCGAGAACAATCCGAAATAATTCCGATATACGATTCAAAACAATTTTTTGGACATGTCTAATAACTATACAAAGTACATCCGTGTGCAAGGGAGAGGCAGATACAGCTGCTAACTTGGCGCGGAGGATTTCTGCTATTCCTTTGTCGTCTCAATATCCCTATTAGTGTTTGCGCCAAGCGCCGGTTAATCTAATTAGGGCGCAACAGGTTTCTTGAATTACCAACCTAAGAATATAACCGTATTGCAGACGGCACTTCGGCTGCGCCTTCCACAAATGAGTCCTTTTTTTTTTTTTTGGTAAACGACTTCTGTGGTGCTTGGAAGACTCGCTAACTCATTTCGCTGGAAGCTTCTGTGGGACACCGCCAACGTCTTTAGTGCCGGTCTGAAGACGTTGGCTGTTGACCAGAGAAACGTTGCCTGCGACAAATCGGTTCGTCTTAAAGGTGTCACAAGACGGCTTGATCCGTCCTTTTAAATATGGAAACAGATTCAAGTTGGGACTTTGCCTTGTAGGGAAGCGCATGGCTTTGTGACTTTGAGTTGTGACTTACGGAGTTTGGATGTTACTCTTTGGATTGTTGCAGGAGCTTCCTCCTTCCTTGAGGACCGTGATTCTCAACCATCCTAATGCCGCTACCCTTTAGTACAGTTCCTCATGTTGTGGAACTCGGACACAACATAGCCTTTGAACTGCCATGTGTTTTAAGCCTCCTCTTATAAACCTGACACACCTGAGAAAGGTGTGTTATTTTGCCGGAGCTTCCTCCTTCCTTTATTATTTATTTATTATTTTATTTTATTTACATCATTTATATTCCGCCCTTCTCACCCCGAAGGGGACTCAGGGCGGATCACATTACACATATTAGGCAACCATTCAATGCCTTTTTAGCACAGGACAAAGACAAACAAACATAGCTCCGAGCGGGCCTCGAACTTATGACCTCCTGGTCAGTGACTCATTGCTCTCCCGTCTGCGCCACAGGACCGTGGTTCTCAACCATCCTAATGCCGCTACCCTTTAGTACAGTTCCTCATGTTGTGGAACTCGGACACAACATAGCATTTGAACTGCCATGTGTTTTAAGCCTCCTCTTATAAACCTGACACACCTGAGAAAGGTGTGTTATTTTCGTTGTTGCTTCATAAATGTAATTTTGCTACTGTTCTGAATGGTAATGTAAATATCTTGACATGCAGGATGTGTTTTCATTGTTATTTATTTATTTATGTACAGTATTATCGATCTACTAGCTGCACCCGGCCACGTGTTGCTGTGGCCCAGTGTGATTCAATGAAAAATACTTAGAAAAGACTTCTTTCTCCCACCCTGGACCTTGCACAAATATATAAAGAGAAGCCTACCCAGGGTAACATCCTTGCTGACGGGCAATAGCCTTACACCAGAAGCAGCTTGCAGTTTATTATTTTATTACAACAACATTTGTTTCCCGCCCTTCTCACCCAAAAGGGGACTCAGGGCGGCTTACAATAAAACACACACATATAAAAATATAAAATACAATGCAAATCAATTAAAATTGGCATTCATAAAATACAATATTTCTGAAGCCGTTCCTGACACCTTTTCCATGGCGAGGCCTCAAAACCTCGGCCTCTTGTAACTCCTTGTGACTGGCGAGGAGGCCCTTTTGGCCCCGCCCACATTGTTGCTAAGGGGAGGAGCCATCTGTTATGATGGTTGCTACGGGAGAAGGAAACTGATTAGTTGTTGCTTTGGGGTATGATTTTACCTTTCTCAGGTTTGTCAGGTTTGTGAGAGGAGGCTTAAAACACATGGCAGTTCCTTGTGAGTGGCGAGGAGGCGGGCCTAGCCTTCCCTTTTGACCCCGCCCATACCAGTTGCTAAAGGGTGGAGACTGTGGCCATTGCTTGCGTTGTTGCTAAGGGGAGGAGCCATCTGTTATGACGGTTGCTAAGGGAGAAGGAAACGGATTAGCTGTTGCTTTGCGGTATGATTTTACCTTTCTCAGGTTTGTCAGGTTTGTGAGAGGAGGCTTAAAACACATGGCGGTTCAAATGCTATGTTGTGTCCGAGTTTCATAGCATGCAGTGGAGCCGTTTGGGAGATATGAGGTCCCTGGGATATAAATGTTGCAAATAAATAAATAAACATATGGCAAATATTCAATGCCATTAGACATAGAACATATATAGACAGACACAGAGGCAATTTAACATTTTCGAGCTTCTGGCTTCATGAGGGTATGCTCGATTCTGGCTACAGGGGGCACCGAGCCCTTGATGGAGTACTTCCTCATTCCTCCGCACCACTGCTGGAGGTTTTTTATGGTGTCGTAAATCAATTAAATTAACCTCTCCGCCTAAAGCAGTACCTAAATTTCCTACTTGACAGATGCAACTGTCTTTCAGGCTGCATAGGTCAACAGCAAGATAAGACTATTTAATGGTCAGGAGCTCACTCCGACCCGGGGCGGAATATAAATACTGTAAATAAAGAAATTAAGAAGAAGATGCCTCTGGGAAGCGAATGGGGTGGGAAAAAGTTAGCGGTGTCTCGGTTCCTAAGACCATAAGAAAGGGGCTGCGACCCACAGGTTGAGAATCACTGCTTTAGGACATAAAAGCACATAGGTCGGAGTCTTGGTTACCTATACTGTCATCTTCTCTCTGTATCATATCTAGGTCCTCTGTGGGACATTAGCTTCAGCCAGCCCAAGTGTGTTTAAGCATGCCTTCAACTTTGAGTTATGTCAAATGTAGGAAAGGAATGATCAGAGGTGGTTCGATTAGTTCCTTGTTGTGAAATATCACCAATGGCATCATTGGTGATCTCTTATCCAATCCTATACAGGACTGACAGGATGGTCACCCATCCAAATCCTAACAAGGGCTCAGACAGGATCTGGTGTCTTTGGAATATGTTAATCCATTTTCCGCCATGGTTCACCTCCTCCAGTCCAACCTCCTCCAGGAGCGAGCCTTCAGTCAAGCAAATGATGGTTGTCTTGGCCCTTTAAGCCCAACCTGCTTTGGACAAGTCACAACTGTTGTGTTGGTTGCCTTGGTGTTAGGAGAATCTACTTTTCGCCCAGCTGCTTTCAGGACTGTGGCTCAGCTTAGGAGACCCAGGATAAGTTTCTAGCCCCTGCTAATTGAAAACGCCCCAGTGTTCAAGGCCTGGCGCCCGGCATTATTGATCTATCGACAGCTGGCAGAGTGTCCTGACTGTAAACAACGCAGATCCCCGAATGCGGATGAGACAGTGACGGGTGGATAGGAGCATGTGTTCGTATTTAATTGGGTTGGAGAGCAAGCTTCAGAGATGACTCTCAAACTGAAAGGTTGACCTGTGTCGTCCTGTATCTTTCATGGTTGGGAATTCCAGTTGGTGTGGCACCTTGGTTCCCAAACTACAGCTGTTCAAATAATCATTGAAGCTTGGGCAAAGGGCATTTGGCCACCATCATCTTTGGACGAGCCTGAATTGACGCGATGCCACTTCTGGTAATTTGGGCTGGCTTTAGGGTCTGTATTTTGGAGAGATTCAGGAAGACCTTGACATGTTTTGGGAAATGTGAAGGTATTGCAAGTCCCATCATCCATGGTTCATGCCCCTCCAAACAGCACCCAAGTGTAGAGTAGGACATGGGGCCTCTATGTGCCAAGTTTGGTCTTGTTGAGGCATTGTTGGGGGTCGCAATGTTCTCAGGAAGTGAGTGAAGGTATTGCAATTCCCATCGTCCATGGTGCATTGTCCTCCAAACTTCACCAGGGTATAGAGTGGGTCATGGGCGCTCTGTGTTTCAAGTTTGGTCTTGATCAGTCATTTGTGGCAGTTGCAGTGGTCTCAGAAAGTGAGTGAATGTACTGCAAATTCCATCATCCATGGTATATCTTTCCCCAAACTGCACCAGGGTGTAAAGGGGGGTCATGAGGGTTCTGTCTGCCAAGTTTGGTCCAGTTATGTCACTGGTGGGCATTGCAGTGGCCTGTGGGAGTCGTAGCGATTGAAAGTACTACATATCCCATCACCCATGGTGCATGGTCCTGCAAACGGCACCAGGACATTAAGTGCATCATGGGGGTTAAGCGTGTCAAGTTTGGGCCAGGTCCGTCGTTCCTGGTGGTCACAGTGGCCTGTGATAGTGGTGGTCAATCAGAAAGCTGCCACATACACACATCCATACATACATATATACACCGCCCGCCGCATACAAACATTGACTTTTATTATATATATAGATATAGATAGATACTAGCTGTGCCCGGCCACGCGTTGCTGTGGCTAGGACTTTATTTTTCTTTTCTTTTTGTTGTATGAACCTAGAGGCATGGATGAGAGGTTGTGCTGTCAATTTTCGAGGTTGTGGGGAGTTTAGTTTAGTTGTTTTGTCCGGTGCCGGGATTCCATTACCCTTTTATATATATAGATAGTAGGCATGTCCGATCGATGAAAAAAATGTTTCAATTCTCGTTTCTAAAGTAGGGGGCGCTGGCGCTTCGATATAGAAAGTATTTCCGATTTTTTCACCCAAAAGTTTCGGATATTTCTGAAAATTCGTAATGATTCTAAATGTTTCTAAAATGGCGGGCGCATGCGCAATCGCTACACACCGGGCTTGTATGGCAATCTTCCATGTGGACGCAGAGGACGTTAGCCCCCACCTTTGCATCCATCGTGGAAGCTTCTGATTGGCCGGGGAGCGGCAGCCATGTTAGGCTGCACTAAGCTCCCATTCAAGGTAGGTTGTAGAAACAATTTTTAAAAAATATTTTAAAAAATATATTAAAAATATATTTTTTGGGTGGGGCAAAATTAACGAAACTTTAAGAGACAATTAGAGAATGGGCCAGCAATGGTTCGAATTACATTGCTGGTTGCGCTGTGAGACAATGTCTCGGAATGCGTATCAAAAAGCGAGAACAATCCGAAATAATTCCGATATACGATTCAAAACGATTTTTTTGGACATGTCTAATAGATAGATTTTAGTGTTTATTAAAAAAACAGCGAAAAGCGAACTGCAAAGTAGTGAGGGAACACTAGCAGTTTGAGCATTAGATTACAATGTTGGGGACCATGTTTCGAACCCCTCCTTAGCCATGGTAACCCACTTGGGCGATTCCTACTCTCTCAGCCTCAAAGGAAGGCATTTGAGGAGGAATTATTCTCGGAGGAAAAGCCCAAGCATGGTTTCAACGTCAGGTGAATGTCTTGTACTTTGGATGTGAGCCCCCAGGTCTGGCCCCGACCTTCTTCCGGAGGCGACACAATGAGCTGCGATGTTCTCTCGCTCTGTCTGCGAGGGGAATGCGGCTCGGAAACTGACAACGGCAACTGAGGCCTAATCCGGATGCCGCACACACGAGGCTCCGAGCGAGCGAGCGAGCGGCGAGGGGTGGAAACCGCTAACTTGGCAACTAAGCCGGAGATAAAATTACTCGAGCTGAAGTAATTATGTCGACGTATCCTGCGGTAACCCTATCTCCTAACTAGGGCTTAGCCGCAGAAACAAAGTCTGCCGAAAACGGTTTGGCCGAAACGGAGGCTCGGTTGGTCGATGACCCCGTTTTGAAGAAGGCGATCCTGGGAGGTATAGTTTGATGCGGCCAGAAGACTTTGTCGAACTCCAACTCCTAGGATCCCATGGCATTGAGCCACTGAGGCTCAAGTGGCGTCAACTTACATTAAGTCTACAGTGCAGATGCACTCAACGGGCTCCTTTCATGGGAGCTCTCCAAGGTGCTGATCCGCAGCCCCAAAAGCATCTCAGCCTTTTGGATAGCTCCTCTTCAGGCTCAATGTGGATTTCACCGCCTATAACAAAGCTGGACAACGCCGGCTCTTCGGCTTAGAAATGGAGATGAGCACCAAACCCCAGATTCAGACATGACTGGACTTAATGTCAGGGGAAAATCTTTATCTTTTACTATATTATAGTGTGTTGTGTTCCAGAACTTTGTCAGTCTGGATTCAGAAGTCCCACAGTATCTTTGCTTGCTCATTTTCCACGACCTTTGCTGGTTTGTGATCCCACCAGTTCTGCTGGGAGATGGTACTTGAGGCATAGGTTCCAATGAATCATTTGGGCCACGTAGTTGTGCCTCTGTTTGTAGTCTGTCTGTGCGATTTTCTTACAGCAGCTGAGGATATGATCCATGGTTTTGTCGGTTTCCTTGCACAGTCTGCATTTTGGGTCATCAGCTGATTTTTCGATCTTGGCCTGAATTGCCTTTGTTCTGATGTCTTGCTCCTGGGCTGCAAGGATCAGGCCTTCTGTCTCCTCCTTCAGGGTCCCATTCGTGAGCCAGAGCCAGGTCTTCTCCTTATCAGCTTTTCCTTCAATTTTGTCAAGGAACTTTCCATGCAATGTTTTGTTTCTGTCAGGCTAGTTTGTAGTGCGGCTTTCTTGTACTGGTTTTTTGTCTGCTGTGCTTTGAGGAGTTTCTGATTTTTGACTTCAATCAAAGCAGGTTCTTCACTTTGCTTGACATCTTCTGCCAGGGCATGTTCTTCTTCTTTGACTGCTTGTTTGACTTGTAAGAGTCCTCTGCCCCCTGATCTTCTAGGCAGATATAGCCGGTCAATATCACTGCGAGGGTGCAGGGAATGATGAATGGTCATGAGTTTTCTTGTTTTTCTGTCCAAATTGTCCAGTTCCGCCTGTGTCCAGTTTATGATGCCAGCAGTATATCTTATGACAGGTATGGCCCAGGTGTTTATGGCCTTGATAGTGTTGCCTCCATTGAGCTTGCTTTTGAGAATTTTTCTGACCCTTTGTGTGTATTCCTTGCTGACCACAGTTTTCACATGTTCATGCTTGATGTTGTTCAGCTGTAATATGCCCAGATATTTATAGGCCTCCGGCTGGTGACACTTGATTGTTTGGCCATTGGGCATATTTATGCCCTCACTTTCAATGATTTTTCCCTTCTTCAATGCCACTGTCGAACATTTGTCCAAGCCAAACTCCATGCTGATTTCAGTGCTAAAAATTCGGACAGTGTTGGTCAGAGACTGGATTTCAGTTTCCGTTTTCCCATACAGCTTCAGGTCATCCATGTACATCAGATGCAAAATTTTGTGAGAATTCTTAGATGTTTGATAGCCGAGATTTGTTTTTTGTAAGATTGTTGACAGAGAGATCATGGCAATAATGAAAAGCATTATTATTATTATTATTATTATTATTATTATTATTATTATTATTATTATTATTATTGCTGCTGTGAGTCTTCCAAGCTATATGGCCATGTTCCAGAAGCTTTCTTTTCTGATGTTTTGGCCACTTCGATGTCCGGCATCCTCAGCAACCCAAAATGATTCCACAGTAAGTCAAGATGGACCTCCTTTCCTTCCAAACAATAGTTCGCTCAACCATCAGCGTTACTCAAAACCAATCCCGAATCATAATTGTGTGGGTTTTATGGTCTCCATATAGTGGAATTCGGTCACAACAACTCTGGCTATATTGGTATTTGATATTTCCAAAAGCCGGCTTTGCCACAACAAAGAGAAGCCAGGGCTCACTTTTTAAAGTGTGGAAAGGCTTCATTTTTGCCTTCGGAAAATAGTTCACCCTATCTGACCGCCGCTCCCGAATCATGATTTGTGGCTTTAATATTCCCAAGCAAAATTGTGATCGGCCGCAGGGTGACAAAGGCCAGAAAGCATGGCTTTTCCAAGGACCCCACGCTGGGGTAAAAGGTAGCCAAAGGCAATGTAATACGGCTGATGGATCGGACGATTTGGGGGAGAAGGAGAAGCACAAAAATGAGAGGAAACAGTACCCGATCCATCTCTGAATGAGCAAAAACAGGAGATAAACAACAGGCTTTGTTTCACAGTAAACTAACATTGATGGGCATGGTTTGTCCTTTGAGATTTTGAATATATGGCAGAAATTCCAAAATAATAATCATACACTAGACTGGGTTGCTATGAGTTTTCCAGGCTGTATGGCCATGTTCCAGAAGCATTCTCTCCTGACGTTTCGCCCACATCTATGGCAGGCATCCTCAGAGGTTGTGAGGTCTGTTGGAAACGAGGCAAGTGGGGTTTATATATCTGTGGAATAATGTCCAGGGTGGGAGAAAGGATTCCATGATGTTAAGGATGATGTTATAATAATAATAATAATAATAATAATAATAATAATAATAATAATAATTCCATGATGATGATGATGATGTAGTAATACAGTAGAGTCTCACTTATCCAACACTCGCTTATCCAACGTTCTGGATTATCCAACGCATTTTTGTAGTCAATGTTTTCAATATATCATGATATTTTGGTGCGAAATTCGTAAATACAGTAATTACGTAGCATTACTGCGTATTGAACTACTTTTTCTTCCAGATTTGTTGTATAACATGATGTTTTGGCGCTTAATTTGTAAAATCATAACCTAATTTGATGTTTAATAGGCTTCTCCTTAACCTCTCCTTATTATCCAACATATTCGCTTATCCAACGTTCTGCCGGCCCGTTTATGTTGGATAAGTAAGACTCTACTGCAATAATAATAATAATAATAATAATAATCACATTGATTGACTATTGTGTTGTCGAAGGCTTTCATGGCCAGAATCGCTGTGAGTTTTCCAGGCTGTATGACCATGTTCCAGAAGCATTCTCTCCTGACAGTTTGCCCACATCTATGACAGGCATCCCCAGAAGTTGCGAGGTCTGTTGGAAACTAGGCAAGTGGGGTTTATATATCCAGGGTGGGAGAAAGAACTCTTGTCTGTTGGAGGCAAGGATGAATGTTGCAATTGGCTACCTTGATTAGCAATGAATGGCCTTGCATCTTCAAACCCTGGCTGCTTCCTGCCTGGGGGAATCCCTTGTCAGGGGGTGGGGCATTCCACCAATATATAAACCCCACTTGCCTCATTTCCAACAGACCTCACAGCCTGCCATAGATGTGGGTGAAACATCAGGAGATAAAGGAATGCTTGCCGTGTATATGTTGTGCTCCGCCCTGAGTCCCCTTCGGGGTGAAAAGGGCAGAATATAAATGTTTTTAATAATAATAATAATAAACCAGTGCAGGTGGTCCCAGTGGTGATGGGCACACTGGGTGCCGTGCCAAAAGACCTCAGCCGGCATTTGGAAACAATAGACATTGACAAAATCACGATTTGCCAACTGCAAAAGGCCACCCTACTGGGATCTGCACACATCATCCAAAAATACATCACAGTCCTAGACACTTGCGAAGTGTTCGACTTGTGATTTTGTGATATGAAATCCAGCATGTCTATCTTGTTTGCTGTGTCATACAATAAAATAATAATAATAATAATAATAATAATAATAATAATAATAATAATAATAATAATACAGCACACAGTCCTAGACACTTGGGAAATGTTCGACTTGTGGTTTTGTGATACGAAATCCAGCATATCTATCTTGTTTGCTGCGTCATACAATGTTGTTGTGTCAATAATAATAATAATAATAATAATAAATGAGATCTCTTGGACTTACTGTAAAATTGGATTTTACAAGAAGTCCATCTGTTGCAGGAATACAAAAGTCAACTTAGCCGGAACTTTCCCAGTTTGATTTAGGCTTCCTTTGAAGCTTGAAATAAAAGTATACGGAATATATGGTCTTCCTGATGTTGTTGAAACCATAGCTCCCAGCATCCATGACCCTTGGCTGGGTCTGATGGGCTTTGTAGTCCGACAGTATCTTTGGAAAAAGGAGTGTTTGCAGAGTTCAAGATTTTTTTTCCAGTCTTTGTCCCCCTCCTACCTGCTTTTAACAGCCTTGGCAATGTTCGATCCGAAGGCACAGTAACCATAGGAACAAAAAACATACAAGGTAAAGCAGTCTTCGCCGCCCGCACTTATGAGTTCGTCTCTGTTTATGTGTCTTTTTGTAATGTTTTGGTTTTCTCTTTTTGTAATGTTTTGGTTTTCTCTCGAAAGCCCTTGACTTCTGCCATGCGGGAGTGGAGCTTATTCTCAAGCCTCCTCTTCCGTTCTCCTGGACGCAAAATGCGTCCCGCTTTCGTTGTTGTTGCAGCCTCGCTTCTCCGTTGACCTTCATGCCCGTTAGGATTAGCTTTGCTTCGGCAAGACGTCTCGGGCCCGCCGTCTTTCGAGAAGGGACTCGGGAATGGTCGGGAACGTTCAGGCCTCCGAGGCTCCCCTGGCCTTTTCCGCCTTCCCTTCTCCTTTCCGTCTCCACAGAAGCCTAAAAGCCCCGGGCGTTGTGTCCTGCCTATGTTGGCTCGTCTGGGTTTGCGACGGAAAGAGATACACACCTTGCTGTGTATGTCCTCCTTATATCTCTTGAATATGATATGGGTGGTAGCCAAATAACATAAACATATAGTCGTTGTGGTGGTGGCCTCAATTGCAAGAGGAACATCTTGTAGATACGTTGCTCTTGGTGGTGGCCCCATATCATAGTCCTTGTTGTGGTGGCCTCAGTTGCAAGAGGAACATCTTGTAGATACGTTGCTCTTGGTGGTGGCCCCATATCATAGTCCTTGTTGTGGTGGCCTCAGTTGCAAGAGGAACATCTTGTAGATACGTTGCTCTTGGTGGTGGCCCCATATCATAGTCCTTGTTGTGGTGGCCTCACTTGCAAGAGGAACATCTTGTAGATACGTTGCTCTTGGTGGTGGCCCCATATCATAGTCCTTGTTGTGGTGGCCTCAGTTGCAAGAGGAACATCTTGTAGATACGTTGCTCTTGGTGGTGGCCCCATATCATAGTCCTTGTTGTGGTGGCCTCACTTGCAAGAGGAACATCTTGTAGATACGTTGCTCTTGGTGGTGGCCCCATATCATAGTCCTTGTTGTGGTGGCCTCACTTGCAAGAGGAACATCTTGTAGATACGTTGCTCTTGGTGGTGGCCCCATATCATAGTCCTTGTTGTGGTGGTCTCAGTTGCAAGAGGAACATCATGTAGATACGTTGCTCTTGGTGGTGGCCCCATATCATAGTCCTTGTTGTGGTGGCCTCACTTGCAAGAGGAACATCTTGTAGATACGTTGCTATTGGTGGTGGCCCCATATCATAGTCCTTGTTGTGGTGGCCTCACTTGCAAGAGGAACATCTTGTAGATACGTTGCTCTTGGTGGTGGCCCCATATCATAGTCCTTGTTGTGGTGGTCTCAGTTGCAAGACGAACATCATGTAGATACGTTGCTCTTGGTGGTGGCCCCATATCATAGTCCTTGTTGTGGTGGCCTCAGTTGCAAGAGGAACATCTTGTAGATACGTTGCTCTTGGTGGTGGCCCCATATCATAGTCCTTGTTGTGGTGGCCTCACTTGCAAGAGGAACATCTTGTAGATACGTTGCTCTTGGTGGTGGCCCCATATCATAGTCCTTGTTGTGGTGGCCTCAGTTGCAAGAGGAACATCTTGTAGATACGTTGCTCTTGGTGGTGGCCCCATATCATAGTCCTTGTTGTGGTGGCCTCAGTTGCAAGAGGAACATCTTGTAGATACGTTGCTCTTGGTGGTGGCCCCATATCATAGTCCTTGTTGTGGTGGCCTCAGTTGCAAGAGGAACATCATGTAGATACGTTGCTCTTGGTGGTGGCCCCATATCATAGTCCTTGTTGTGGTGGCCTCACTTGCAAGAGGAACATCTTGTAGATACGTTGCTCTTGGTGGTGGCCCCATATCATAGTCCTTGTTGTGGTGGCCTCAGTTGCAAGAGGAACATCTTGTAGATACGTTGCTCTTGGTGGTGGCCCTATATCATAACATGAACATATAGTCCTTGTTGTGGTGGCCTCAATTGCAAGAGGAACATCATGTAGACACATTGCTCTTCATGGTGGCCCCGTATCATAACATGAACATACAGTCCTCCTTGTGATGGCCTCAACTGCATGAGGAACATTATGTAGACACATTACTCTTGGTGGTGGCCTCATATCATAACACAAAGATATAGATCTTGATGTGGCCTCTGTTACAAGAAGAACATCTTGTAGATATGTTGCTCTTGATGGTGGCCCCATATCATAACACGAACATATAGTCTTGTTGTGGTAGCCTCAATTGCAAGAGGAACATCTTGTAGATATGTTGCTCTTGGTGGTGGCCCCATATCATAACATGAACATATAGTCCTTGTTGTGGCCTTAATTGCAAGAAGAACATCATGTAGACATGTTACTCTTGGTGGTGGCCCCATATCATAACATGAACATATAGTCCTTGTTGTGGTGGCCTCAATTGCAAGAGGAACATCATGTAGACACATTGCTCTTGATGGTGGCCCCATATCATGACATGAACATATAGTCCTCCTTGTGATGGCCTCAACTGCATGAGGAACATCATGTAGACATGTTCCTCTTGATGGTGGCCCCATCCCACTATCCAGTGATCATTCCATATAGATCTCCTCATTTGTTTTAAGAGGAGAACCATGAAAGGTGAACACCAGTGTCTACTTTTTTGATTTAGTAATGATAATGAGATCTCTGTCCTTTATGGCTGGGGAACTAGTGAAGGATATTAAAGAGGCTGCCTCATTTTCCTTCTCTTTCTTCTCCTTGGCAATAGCAGCCTTCTTTGGTATGAGATTCTTGAAGTATCCTTAGCCCTTTGTCCTTTTCAACCTTCAGAGTTTGTATCAAAGCGACACCTTGTCTAAACGCTGGGTTTTGCCTTGACCTCTTCCCAATGGGATGAGTCCTAAGCCATCGAAGGAACGGACAGCCCTGGGAGGCGAACACCTTTGAGATGCTCAACAACGATGAGATAGAGTTGTGGCTGCTCTCCCCCTCTTCTCAAGTTCCCTTTGGCCCATCCCCATCTCCAGGCAGGTTAAAAGGCTAATAGCAGAGGTCTAGCCTTTGCTCAACTCCGTGACCTATCTTGTCAAGCTGCTGTGATTTCCAGTCAGAGCCTGGATGTTGTTGAGGAGCTTTCCTTTCTTTGCTGGGAGCCTGTAAGTGAGCCGTCTCTTAACATTGGTCATACAAGGGTGAAATGAAAAGAAATTCCTCCACCTTGTAACTCCTCAAGAGATGGCAGTCCTAGTCTGCGACAGGTAATGGCTTGTTTAGTAGACTCTCCTCTACAGTTAGTTCCATTTGGTGGGAAGCCTTAGCATTGAACGGTTGTGTTGTTAAAGTGCAAAGTATGGAACCCTGTGCAGATGGTTCCATTTGGAGGGAAGCCTTAGCATTGAACGGTTGTGTTGTTAAAGTGCCAAGTATGGAATCCTGCGCAGACGGTTCCATTTGGTGGGAAGCCTTAGCATTGAACGGTTGTGTTGTTAAAGTGCAAAGTATGGAACCCTGTGCAGATGGTTCCATTTGGAGGGAAGCCTTAGCATTGAACGGTTGTGTTGTTAAAGTGCCAAGTATGGAATCCTGCGCAGACGGTTCCATTTGGTGGGAAGCCTTAGCATTGAACGGTTGTGTTGTTAAAGTGCAAAGTATGGAACCCTGTGCAGATGGTTCCATTTGGAGGGAAGCCTTAGCATTGAACAGTTGTGTTGTTAAAGTGCGAAGTATGGAACCCTTCGCAGACGGAGAAGCCTTAGCATTGAACAGTTGTGTTGTTAAAGTGCCGAGTATGGAACCCTGCGCAGACAGTTCTATTTGGCAGGAAGCCTTAGCATTGAACGGTTGTGTTGTTAAAGTGCGAAGTATAGAACCCTGCGCAGATGTGGTCCGACAGTTTGAGTTATGGACGATAGGTGTGTCCTGAATGCAGTCGGTCCCTACTTGAACCGCTGTATGGCTCAATACAATGGCGTCCGGGGAGCTGTAGTTTGGTGATGCACCAGCTCTATTTGTCAGAGAAGGCTTTGTGAAACTACAACTCCCAGGATCCCGTTATATTGAGCCACTACCTTGTTTCCCCTAAAATAAGACATCCCCAGAATATAAGACCTAGTAGAGGTTTTGCTGAATTGCTAAATATAAGGCCTCCCCTGAAAGTAAGACCTAGCAAAGTTTTTGTTTGGAAGCATGCCTGCCAAACAGAACACCAGAGCATGCAGGATCAGTAAATGTACCTACCATAGAATATTGTACATGGAAATAATGGTAGTAACAAGAAATTCTTGATAGGATTCACAGTTTGTCTGGTTATGCTGGTTTGTGATGACAACTACTGTACGGGATATAATAAATGTTCATTTTTTTGTTTAACAATAAATTCTTCTTCATGGAAAAATAAGACATCCCCTGAAAATAAGACCTAGAGCATCTTTGGGAGCAAAAATAAATATAAGACACTGTCTTATTTTCGGGGAAACACGGTAGCTGTGCCTGGCCACGCGTTGCTGTGGCTAGGACTTAATTTTTATTTTCTTTTTGTTGTATGAACGTAGAGGCATGGATGAGAGGTTGTGCTGTCAATTTTCGAGGTTGTGGGGCATTTAGTTTAGTTGTTTTGTCCGGTGCCGCGATTTCATTACCCTTTTATATATATAGACTAGCTGTGCCCGGCCACACGTTGCTGTGGCTAGGACTTAATTTTTCTTTTCTCTTTGTTGTATGAACGTAGAGGCGTGGATGAGAGGTTGTGCTGTCAATTTTCGAGGTTGTGGGGCGTTTAGTTTAGTTGTTTTGTCCGGTGCCGTGATTCCATTACCCTTTTATATATATAGATGGCAGTTTAGGTATGCATTTGTTCATGCCGATGGACCCAATTGCAGTTCTCCAATCGCGGGGTTCTTATAGTAGTTGGAGACCTACAAAACGAATTCACAGATTCCAAAACAGTCTCCGAAAAAGCATTGGCTTGTGTTGAATTGGGATCCTTCTGGCTTGTTGTGTGTTAAGTGTGCCTTTCCCAGCTGGAGCGGGCGGCCGTTGGCTCCCGTTCAGGAATTCCGCATTATCTCCAACCCATTTCCAGCTTCCTCCCAGCAAACAGCTCCGCTTCTGTCTTCCTATGGCTCACATCTGGAAAACGTTACTCCGGGGTGTCGGCCATGAGTGCGAAAACGAGCGAGACAGCGTTCATTCCTCTTCTAGCTTTCGATCGGCTCGCTTGTCAATATCCGCGTGTGCTTTCAAAGCCTCGATGGATTGCCTTCCCTTGTTGTTATGAAGTGCCTTCGAGTTGGCCTCAAATTAAACTGAGTTTTAGAGTCTATAATCCAGATCAAATCAGATATTCTGTATTTTATAGGCAGTGTGGATGAGGCCTAAGTGAAGAAGCCCTGAGCTCTTTTGTGGCCGAGTGGGTTGCTAGGAGACGAACCCTTCTAACTGGCAGCTAGGGGAAAAATGGCTTTTCCTGGTCCTCTATTTTGGACTTTATTTTTTAGGTTTTTTTGTTTGAAAGACATATTTTGGATGACCATGTCTTTTGTGGCCAAATTTGGTGTGATTTGGTTCAGTAGTTTTGTTGTTTATGGGATTCTATGGTCCTCCAAAGGGATTCTATGGTCCTCCAAAGGGATTCTATGGTCCTCTAAAGTGATTCTATGGTCCTCCAAAGGGATTCTGTGGTCCTCCAAAGGGATTCTATGGGCCTCCAAAGGGATTCTATGGTCTTCCAAAGGGATTCTATGGGCCTCCAAAGCGATTCTATGGTCCTCCAAAGGGATTCTATGGTCTCCAAAGGGATTCTATGGTCCTCCAAGGGGATTCTGTGGGCCTCCAAAGGGATTCTATGGTCTTCCAAAGGGATTCTATGGGCCTCCAAAGGGATTCTATGGGCCTCCAAAGGGATTCTATGGGCCTCCATAGCGATTCTATGGTCCTCCAAAGGGATTCTATGGTTCTCCAAAGGGATTCTATGGGCTTCCAAAGGGATTCAATGGTCCTTCAAAGGGATTCTGTGGTCCTCCAAAGGAATTCTATGGTCCTCCAAAGGGATTCTATGGTCCTCTAAAGTGATTCTATGGTCCTCCAAAGGGATTCTATGGTCCTCTAAAGCGATTCTATGATCCTCCAAAGCAATTCTATGGTCCTCAAAGCTCTCCTCAGAGTTGCAGTTCTACAAGGTCTTTCACATTCTCTTCCAAAGGGTGTTAGTGCCACACCAAGCTACAACTCCTAGGAGTCCATAACATCAAGCCAGGGCAGTCAAAGTGGTGTCAAACACATTAATTCCATAGATTAGATGCACCCGAGGTCCTCCAAAGCGATTCTATGGTCCTCAAAGCTCTCTGTGTGTAAATGAAACAGCGTTCAAGGAACTCACGTGATATTTATATTTTTCAGTTCGCTTCTTTTATGGCTTCCTTGGAATGAGGACCAGGGGACTGTGCCTTATAGTTAATGTTTGTTAGAGATAAGTCTCTGTCATTCTCTGTGGGACCAGGACAACCCGTCCCATCTTGGGAGATACCAGAGCCCAGTTCTCGGGAGCTTGTTTCCTTTCTCGACAAGCAGCGGAAGTCCAGAGGTCACGTCAACCCGACATTGCAGGACTTCCCACAATGTGGAATTTCCTTGCTTGCCGGCTGGGGAGATAGCAACGTTGCATTTTGTTGCTCTCAGGCCCGTGTTTTGGATGCTTCTTTCACCACGTCTCTCCATGGAAGGAGATTGTCCCTTTCCTAGCTATGGTAGAATGGGCCCTCACCTTCTTTTTTTCTTTTCTTTTTCCTTGTAAAGTAAAACTATACTTATCTCCTCCCCATCTTGACCTCGCTCCAATTTTTTGGGGCTCTCTTGACCCCATCAATTCAATTTCTTAAGGAAAACCAAAGCCAACAAAGGTGCCCTATGAGAAGCACATAGAAAGTGTGACTCATAGAATCATAGAATCATGGCTTGCAACGTATCTACATGATGTTCCTCTTGCAATTGAGGTCACCACAACAAGGACTATTTTCATGTTATGATATGGGGCCACCACCAAGAGCAACATATCTACATGATGTTCCTCTTGCAACTGAGGTGACCACAACAAGGACTATATGTTCATGTTATGATATGGGGCCACCACCAAGAGCAACATATCTACATGATGTTCCTCTTGCAACTGAGGTGACCACAACAAGGACTATATGTTCATGTTATGATATGGGGCCACCACCAAGAGCAACATATCTACATGATGTTCCTCTTGCAACTGAGGTGACCACAACAAGGACTATATGTTCATGTTATGATATGGGGCCACCACCAAGAGCAACATATCTACATGATGTTCCTCTTGCAACTGGGGTGACCACAACAAGGACTATATGTTCATGTTATGATATGGGGCCACCACCAAGAGCAACATATCTACATGATGTTCCTCTTGCAACTGAGGTGACCACAACAAGGACTATATGTTCATGTTATGATATGGGGCCACCACCAAGAACAACATATCTACATGATGTTCCTCTTGCAACTGAGGCCACCACAAGAAGGACTATATGTTCATGTTATGATATGGGGCCACCACCAAGAGCAGCATATCTACATGATGTTCCTCTTGCAACTGAGGTGACCACAACAAGGACTATATGTTCATGTTATGATATGGGGCCACCACCGCCTTGCTCCCAGGACTATGCTCTGTAGCTTCTTGAAACCAAGAGACTCCAAATCTCTCCAATTTGTCTTAAAACTAGTTCTCAACCCCTTCTGTGAATGAAAAATTCTGGAAGGACAAGAATATGGACATCTTCTCGTTGTGGTGACCTCAATTGCAAAAGGAACATCATGTAGACACGCTGCTCTTGGTGGTGGCCCCATATCATAACATGAACATATATTCCTTCATGTGGTGGTTTCAATTGCAAGAGGAACATTATTGGGTTGCAGTGAGTCTTTCGGGGTGTATGGCCATGTTCCAGAAACTTTCTCTCATGTAGACATCATGTAGACATGTTGCTGTTGGTGGTGGCCCCATATCATAACATGAACATATAATCCTTGTTTCTGGTGGCCTCAATTGCAAGAGGAACATCATGTAGACACATTACTCTTGGTGGTGGCCCCATATCATAACACGAACATATAATCCTTGTTGTGGTGGCCACAATTGCAAGAGGAACATCATATAGACATGTTGCTCTTGGTGGTGGTTCCATATAACACAAATGTATAGTCATTGTGGTGATGGCCTCAATTGCAAGAGGAACATCATGTAGACACGTTGCTCTTGGTGGTGGCCCCATATCATAACATGAACATATAGTCCTTGTTGTTGTGGTAGCCTCAGTTGCAAAAGGAACATCATGTAGACACGTTGCTCTTGGTGATGGCCCCATAACTTAACATGAACATATTATGATATTTAGAGGAACATCATGTAGACACGTTGCTCTTGGTGGTAGCCCCATATCATAACATGAATATATAGTCTTGTGGTGGCCTCAATTGCAAGAGGAACATCATGTAGACATGTTGCTCTTGGTGGTGGTTCCATATAACACAAATGTATAGTCCTTGTGGTGATGGCCTCAATTGCAAGAGGAACATCATGTAGATGTTCTTCTTCGTGGTGGCCCTATATAATAACATATAGTCCTTGTTGTGGTGGCCTCAATTGCAAGAGGAACATCATGTAGACACGCTGCTCTTGGTGGTGACCTCATATCATAACATGAACATATATTCCTTGATGTGGTGGTTTCAATTGCAAGAGGAACATTATTGGGTTGCTATGAGTCTTTCAGGCTGTATGGCCATGATCCAGAAATGTTCTTTCATGTAGACATCATGTATAGAATCATAGAATCATAGAATAGTAGAGTTGGAAGAGACCTCATGGGCCATCCAGTCCAACCCCCTGCAAAGACTTGTTGCTGTTGGTGGTGGCCCCATATCATAACGTGAACATATAATTCTTGTTTGTGGTGGCCTCAGTTGCAAGAGGAACATCATGTAGATGTTCTTCTTGGTGGTGGTTCTATATAATAACATATAGTCCTTGTTGTGGTGGCCTCAATTGCAAGAGGAACATCATGTAAACATGTTACTCTTGGTGGTGGCCCCATATCAGTAGATCAGAAGGACAGAATGTGGATATAATCTGGTAGGGAACTTATGACCCACAGAATACATGTGATCCATAGATTGCTTCATTGTGATAGCCTCAATTTTGTGATGGTGGCTTTATGTCACAAGAGGATACAACATGGACATGATGCCCTTGGTTGTGCCCCCATATTGTGGGTCAGGGATCCGTTGAACATGCCTTTATTCCAGATTCAGGACTTGCTCTCCCTTAAAGGTATCAAAGGATTGTTGCTTGAAGGGCCGAGATGCAGTTTCGATTGCAGGCTGGACCGAACGAGAAAAACAAAAATGACATTCCTGTCGGACAGAGGATGACTCAACTGTTTTCTATGCCGATGACTCAGTGTCTCCATAGCTTCGATGAAGTGGCTTGTTGGGGCTCTTGAGAAAAACACAGAAGTCTTTTGTCCTATATTTGTTTTCCTGTCTCTGCAGCCTGTCAGATTTCTATACGCCACAGTCAGGAAACAAGTTGCATGCCAACCAAACGGGCAACCCATGTTTTTGCCTTCTGCTGTCTTTTCTTCCATGGAGCTGTTGTTTTGAATGGTCAGCATTGGCTCTGACTGAAACCTCAGGGCACTATTTGATTCTGGAAAGAAATCTAAATATTTACACCTGAACGATGGTCACTTTTGGGGCTTCCCAGATAGACCACCCTACTGAAATCAAGAGACTCCAATTTGCCCTAAAATGAGATCTTCTGCAAATGAAAAATTCTGGAAGGACAATAATGTGGACAACTTCTCCTTGTTGTGGTGGCCTCAGTCGCAAAAGGAACATCATGTAGATACGTTGCTCTTGGTGGTGGCCCCATATCATATGAACATATAGTCCTTGTTGTGGTGGCCTCCGTTGCAAGAGGAACATCATGTAGACACGTTGCTCTTGGTGGTGGCCCCATATCATGACATGAACATATAGTCCTTGTTGTGGTGGCCTCCGTTGCAAGAGGAACATCATGTAGACACGTTACTCTTGGTGGTGGCCCCATATCATAACATGAACATATTATGATATGTAGAGGAACATCATGTAGATACGTTGCTCTTGGTGCTAGCCCCATATCATAACATGAACATAGAGTCCTTGTTGTGGTGCCCTCCATTGCAAGAGGAACATCATGTAGACACGTTGCTCTTGATGGTGGCCCCATATCATAACATGAACATATGGTCTTGTTGTGGTGGTCTCAGTTGCAAAAAGAACATCATGTAGATACGTTGCTCTTGGTGGTGGCCCCATATCATAACATGAACATATAGTCTTGTTGTGGTGGCCTCAGTTGCAAAAGGAACATCATGTAGATACGTTGTTTTTGGTGGTGGTCCCATATCATAACACCAACATATACTCTTCTTGTGGTGGCCTCCATTGCAAGAGGAACATCATGTAGACACGTTGCTCTTGATGGTGGCCCCATATCATAACATGAACATATGGTCTTGTTGTGGTGGTCTCAGTTGCAAAAAGAACATCATGCAGATACGTTGCTCTTGGTGGTGGCCCCATATCATAACATGAACATACAGTCCTTGTTGTGGTGGCCTCAATTGCAAGCGGAACATCATGTAGACACACTGCTCTTGGTGGTGGCCCCATATCATAACATGAACATATGGTCTTGTTGTGGTGGCCTTCATTGCAAGAGGAACATCATGTAGACACGTTGCTCTTGGTGGTGGTTCCGTATCATATCACGAACATAGAGTCCTTGTAGTGGTGGCTTCAATTGCAAGAGGAACATCATGTAGACACGTTGCTCTTGGTGGTGGCCCCATATCATAACATGAGCATATAGTCTTGTTGTGATGGCCTTCATTGCAAGAGGAACATCATGTAGACACGTTGCTCTTGGTGGTGGCCCCATATCATAACATGAACATATAGTCTTGTTGTGGTGGCCTCAGTTGCAAAAGGAACATCATGTAGATACGTTGTTTTTGGTGGTGGTCCCATATCATAACACCAACATATACTCTTCTTGTGGTGGCCTCCATTGCAAGAGGAACATCATGTAGGCACGTTGCTCTTGGTGGTGGCCCCATATCATAATATGAACATATAGTTTTCAGATCTGTTTTCTTGCTGTTTGGATGTTTTCCTACCTGGAAACCCTTTCTAAGGGGTGGGGGGATTGTCAGTCAGAAAGGTCATGCAAAAGTGAATAAGCGTCGTCAAAGAAAGGGCACAACTGGGACCCGCAAAAAGAGATAGCAGAAGCGAGAACCAGGGAAGATATTCAGCCTTGTATTAATAATGGACTTCCTCGCGTTCACTTGAGATGAGCGGGAGCAAGACCAAGCTCAGCCTTTGCCAGCATGTAACTTTAATGCCAAGGTAATGAGCATGGGCATTTATTTGTAAAAGATCTTGAGATATCACCTCTCGGGAAGTGGATCATATTGCCAGGCAGCTTACCTGCTGGAATGAGTCCCATCAGATGCAACTCAAGTGGCGTGCATCCTTCCTGCAGCCGAGGGTCTCCTCTAGAGTAGGGAACAGAACTTGTCTCCTTGCCTTGGAGAGTGTCTGTGTGGCATGCAGCCTATCTCCAGCTAAGTGCCTCCTCTAGAGTAAGAAACAGAACTTGCATCCATGCCTTGGAGTGTGTGTATGTGGCGTGTAGCCTACCTCCAGCCGAGCGACAACTCTAGAGTAAGAAACAGAACTTGCATCCATGCCTTGGAGAATATGTGTGTGGTGTGCAGCCTACCTGCAGCCAAGCGCTTCCTCTAGAGTAAGAAACAGAACTTGCCTCCTTGCCTTGGAGAGTTTGTGTGTGACATGCAGCCTACCTGCAGCCAAGCGCTTCCTCTAGAGTAAGAAACAGAACTTGCCTCCTTGCCTTGGAGAGTGTGTGTGTGACATGCAGCCTACCTGCAGCCAAGCGCTTCCTCTAGAGTAAGAAACAGAACTTGTATCCATGCCTTGGAGTGTGTGTATGTCGCATGCAGCCAACCTCCAGCCGAGCGACTCCTCTAGAGTAAGAAACAGAACTTGTATCCATGCCTTGAAAAGTGTGTATGTGGCGTGCAGCCTACCTCCAGCTGAGCGACTCCTCTAGAGTAAGAAACAGAACTTGTATCCATGCCTTGGAGTGTGTGTATGTCGCATGCAGCCAACCTCCAGCCGAGCGACTCCTCTAGAGTAAGAAACAGAACTTGTATCCATGCCTTGAAAAGTGTGTATGTGGCGTGCAGCCTACCTCCAGCTGAGCGACTCCTCTAGAGTAAGAAATAGAACTTGTATCCATGCCTTGGAGAATGTGTGTGGCGTGCAGCCTGCCTGCAGTCGAGCGCCTCCTCTAGAGTAATAAACAGAACTTGCCTCCTTGCCTTGGAGTGTGTGTGTGTGGCATGCAGCCTGCCTCTAGAGTAATAAGCAGAACTTTCCTCCTTGCCTTGGAGAATGCATGTGTGGCATGCAGCCTATCTCTAGAGTAAGAAACAACTTGTGTTCGTGCCTTGAAGAGTGTGTGTGGCGTGCAGAGAAAACCTCTCCTCTAGAGAAACGTGTAAGAAGGCTTCTTGAAGCGCGCACCAGTGCCTGCAGGTGAGCGCCTCTCCTCTAGAGTAGAAGTAGCTTAAATGCCTATGACAGAAAGGGGAGTCTGTGAAGGCCCCCCCATAGACAACAGAAATTTTGACATCCCAGAGCAAAAACAGATATCTGCCCTCCCAATTTTGGGAGGCTCCCAAAACACAAATCGGGATCCTCACTGAAAACCAAGACACGAAACGAGTCAAGGTTTACCTCGAAAGCACAACCCTAATTGAAATACGATCTGAGACAGGGGTGTATGGGGTGACACCATGAGTTACCGCAGTGGGTGAAACCCACCCTAGAGATTCTGTTGCCTTGTGCTTCAGTGCTCTCTGGATCTTGGCTTGCGTTGTCTTGGGCTGGTTTTGGTTGCCGGGTTGCTGCAAGCGAGGCCCTGACAGGAAGGATGTGGCCGCAAGCTGCCGCAAAGCAGGAGCTTGTTGTGGCCGCTGAAGGTTTTGCATGAGGTTGAACAAATGTGATTTGGAGTAAGTTGGGCGAGTTCGCTCATATCGGGGAGGAGCCTTTCGGTCGGAAAATGAGAGCTTCTGTTTCCTCTCTGGCTTGTTTGGAAGAACACCGATGTGGTCGGAATGTGGGATAGGGTTGGAGGAGAACATCGGAGAACATCGTGATGATCTTGGAAGTTCTTCCTAAGCAACAATATTCTAACCATGAACAAAAAAACCAGCTGGGACGTATGAAATTATCCATGTAGTGGTGTCTTCCTTTTAATTACCAAAAATAGTCCTCACCTTACTGTAACTAAATAATAGCTCAATTAACCATGACTTAATTCATTATCAGAATGAGTGGCTTAATAACTTAATCCTGGAATTAAATGGAAGGTGGGAAGCCCAACCTAAATCAATCAGCCAAATTAAAATATATATATAAATCCAATTAAGCGATCCCCTTTGTTTGAAAAATTCTAGCTTAATTTCTAACCCGATTGGTTTTAATTAGTTCTAATCGCAGAGACAGACAACAGGGAGTTGGCGCTTTGGGTTGGACTAAGTAGTCCTTATGGTGTCTTCTAACTTTATGGGTTTGACTATGGATGTATCTATTAACACTGTAGAATTAATGTGGTTTGAGACCACGTTAACTGCTGTGATACAATGATGTGGAATCGTGGAAGCTGTAGTTTTACAGACTCCTTAGCCTTCTGAGCTAAAAGCCCTTTCTAGCCTTGGATTCTTTGATGTCTGCTGAGAACTTGGCTAGTAGACTCCTTCCATCCCTTGTTACCAAGAGGTACGTGGCTCCTGGCATTGGAAGCTTGATTGAGGTCTATCCTTCAGTAGATGTCTCCATCATGGATTTCTCCGAAGGTGGTGATGGTCCATGAAGGCGAGCTTCCTTTTTTTCTCATGGCCTCCACCTCACCAGCATTTTCTCTTTCCTCTTTTGACATGATAAAATGAACTTCTTTAGATCTATTGGATAGCAATTGCAGTAGTACCCAACAATGCTTTTCTTCCTTCCCTCCTTCCTTCCTTCCTTCCTTTTTTTGGATTACCATTTTAGAAGGAACTCAACGCCATTTTATAAAGTAGTCAACCTGTCTCCCTACCACCCTTCCATGTTTTGGATGATCATTTCAGAAGGAACTCAACCCATCTTCCTCCCTTCCTCCCTCCATTTTTTGGATTACCATCTTAGAAGAAACTCAACGCCTTTTTGAAGGAAGTCAACCGATCTTCCTTCCTTCCTTCCTTCCTTCCTTCCTTCCTTCCTTCCTTCCTTCCTTCCTTCCTTTCTCCTTCCCTCTCTTCCTCCCTCCCTCCATCCCTCCCTCACATGTTTTGGATTACCATTTCAGAAGGAACTCAACACCTTTTTGAAGGAAGTCAACCCATCTTCCTTCCTTCCTTCCTTCCTTCCTTCCTTCCTTCCTTCCTTCCTTCCTCCCTCCCTCCCTCCCTCCCTCCCTCCCTCCCTCCCTCCCTTCCTTCCTTCCTTCCTTCCTTTCTCCTTCCTTCTCTTCCTCTCTCTCTCCATCCCTCCCTCACATGTTTTGGACGACCATTTCAGAAGGAACTCAACCCATCTTCCCTCCCTCCCTCCCTTTTTGGATTACCATTTCAGAAGGAACTCAACGCCTTATTGAAGGAAGTCAACCCATCTTCCTTCCTTCCTTTCTCCTTCCCTCGCTTCTTCCCTCTCTCCCTACCTCACATGTTTTGGACGACAATTTCAGAAGGAACTCAACCCATCTTCCTCCCTCCCTCCCTCCCTCCCTTCCTCCCTTTTTGGATTACCATTTCAGAAGGAACTCAACGCTTTTCTGAAGGAAGTCAACCCATCCTCCTTCCTTCCTTTCTCCTTCCTTCTCTTCCTCTCTCTCTCCATCCCTCCCTAACATGTTTTGGATGACCATTTCAGAAGGAACTCAACCCATCTTCTTCCCTCCCTCCCTTTTTGGATTACCATTTCAGAAGGATCTCAACGCTTTTTTGAAGGAAGTCAAACCATCTCCCTCCCTCCCTCCCTCCCTCCCTCCCTCCTTCCATCCCTTCCTCACTCACTCACTCACTCATTCACTCACATGTTTTGGACGACCATTTTAGAAGGAACTCAATTCATCTCCCTCCCTTTTCTGGATTACCATTTTAGAAGGAATTCAACCCCATTCCGGAAGGAACTCAACCCATCTTCCTTCCTTCTTCCTTCCCACTCCCTCCACCCCTTCCTCCCCCATGAACTTCAACTCTTACTGTCATTTCTTTGTTATTATTATTATTTTATTATTTACTACATATATATCCCGCACAGAGCGGACACAGAGTGGGGCACAGAGCGGCTTACAAATCAAATGAACATACAATATATTTGTTGTGAACAAACTTCTTCAAACTTCTTCTTGGGTGACCATTTCTGTAGGACCTCCCTCCATTGCCTTTCCTTCCTGCCTCTCCTTCTGTCACTCCTTCTCGTGGGATTCCAGAAGAGAGACCTTGCCCTTTGCCCACCTCTGCCCACTTCCCTTCCGTGCCCGGTCATCCTCCCCGAAGCCAGTGGGCAGCTGCTGTCTGAGCTCAGCCACAACGAAGTTGGCATCTGACTCAGGAAACGGCAAGCTGGACGCCAGCCAGGCTCTGCGCTTGATCCAAATACAGCTGCAGTTGATCTGATCAAGTGAGAGGTTAAGAACGGAGCATCTGTTATCTAAGGGGGACGCTCAGCAGGGGAGGCCTATAAGCGCTTTAGCCCTCTTTCCCGAATCTCCCCCAATCCTGCACGAGCATTGGGCTGTGACTTGCTAACTTCATTTCTCTGATGGATGAGGTACGCTTGGTCCCAGGAGGTGGGTCTTGGAGATGGAGTAATGATATTTCTTGTGTGCCCTCCGCTGTCTCAATCGATGCTGGGCTCACCCAAGGCCACGCATAAGCATCTAAGGCAGATTAGGGCCTCTATAGCCCAAGCACACACCACGTGGCCTTATTGGATGTTTAAGCCTGGGTTTTGGGAGTTCTTGCTACCAAGGGCTGCGGAGTCAGTACACCAAATCTTGAACTGCTCTCTTTTTCTGCCATTCTAGCTTGGGGAGCCGGCAATGCCCAGGCTATTTGAAAAAGGCATTATTTGTATCTGAATGTTAAGTATTCTCAGTTTGGAGTGGGTGAACTACAATTCCCAGAATCGTGGTTCAATCCTCCCCAAACCCTACCAGTATTCAGAGTTGGCCATTGTGGGTCACCCCGAAACCCTGCCTGTATGCTCAGTTGGGCATGATAAGGCAGTGTGCCAAGTTTGGCCCAGATCCGAAGTCGGCTGGGTTTAGTGCTATCTGTATAAGGGTGAACTACAACTCCCAGAGCCAAAGATCAATCACCCCAAAACCCTGGCTGTATGCACAGTTGGGCATGATGGGGCTGTGTGCCAAGTTTGGTCCAGATTCGAAGTCGGCTGGGTTCAGTACTGTCTGTATAAGGGTGAACTACAACTCCCAGAGCCCAAGTTGAATCACTCTGAAATCCTGCCTATATGCAGAGTTGGGCATGATGGGGCTGTGTGCCAAGTTTGGTCCAGATCCAAAGTCGGCTGGGTTCAGTGCTGTCTGTATAAGGGTGAACTACAACTCCCAGAGGAAGTGAGTGTAGCAACTTGGTCCATCCTCCCCCAATCTGCCCCAGGACGGAAAAGGGCTCATGGGGCTTCTGTGTGCCAAGTTTGGTCAAGTTCCGTCAGTGGCGGGCATCGCAGTGGCCTGTGGGAGTCGTAGTGATTTAAAGTACTACAAATCCCATCACCCATGGTCCTTCGTCCCACAAACGGCACCAGGACATAAAGTGTGTCATGAGGGTTAAGCGTGTCAAGTTTGGACCAGGTCCGTCGTGTCTGGTGGTCACAGTGGCCTTTGATAGTGGCAGCAAATCAGAAAGCTGGCACATACCCGCATACCCACATACAAACACTGACTTTTATTATATAGATAGACTAGCTGTGCCCGACCATGCGTTGCTGTGGCTAGGACTTAATTTTTCTTTTCTTTTTGTTTTATGAATGTAGAGGCGTGGATGAGAGGTTGTGCTGTCAATTTTCATGGTTGTGGGGCGTTTAGTTTAGTTGTTTTGTGCGGTGCCGTGATTCCATTACCCTTTTATATATATATATAGATATTAGACATGTCCAAAAAATCGTTTTGAATCGTATATCGGAATTATTTTGGATTGTTCTCTCTTTTTGATATGCATTCCGAGACATTGTCTCACAGCGCAACCAGCAATGTAATTCGAACCATTGTTGGCCCATTCTCTAATTGTCTCTTAATGTTTCGTTAATTTTTTTCCCCCAATTTTTTTTTAATATATTTTTTAAAGAATGTTTGTTTCTGCAACCTACCTTGAATGGGAGCTTAACGCAGCCTAACATGGCTGCCACTCCCTGGCCAATCAGAAGCTTCCACGATGGATGCAAAGGGTTTTGTTGCTGGTTCTTTCGCTTAGCAAGGGAATTTGTTGTTTTCAAAGTATCTTTGCACTCCTTGCCAGGGCATTGCTTGGTCCATTTCTAATTGAAGGCATTGGGTTGAGGCTTGTGGGATTACATAGCCAGAGATACCATTGATTTCCAGTGTCCTTCTTGCTTACAAATATAGCAAGGGAATTTCTATTTTTCAAAGTATCTTTGCACAACTTGCCAGGGCATTGCAAATTTGATGAGGATAGCTCAAGAAATGAGGGCGGGAGAGCCTTGTAAAAGTCCCCCCCCCCTCGGGTTCCTTTTTTTTGGCGTCTGCCATTTTAGAAACATTTAGAATCATTACGAATTTTCAGAAATATCCGAAATTTTTGGGTGAAAAAAATCGGAAATACTTTCTATATCGAAGCGCCGGCGCCTCCTACTTTAGAAACGAGAATTGAAACATTTTTTTCATCGATCGGACATGCCTAATAGATATAGATAGATATAGATATAGATTTAGTATGATGGGCCTCCAAGTGTAGAGTCTTGGTGGTGGATACATAGATGACTGTAGAGTCCTCTTCTTGACCCTCATGTTCTTCCACAGTGAGGACATCAGATTCCAGATGGAAGGCAGTTACGATAAGGAACACCTTCCTCTTGGCACGTTTCTCCCTTTCGTCTTCCATTCAAGCCTCTTTGTATATTCATTAGTACTACGGTGTAGTGGTTTGGGCATTGGACCAGGAGCAGCGTGTGACAACGTGACAAATAGAAGGTCAATGGTATCTTTCATATGGAAGCATCACTCTCACTATGGTGAGTCAGTCCCCTCAAACCCCTCCAGTAGGTTGGGTTCATCATGGGGGTTCCGTGTGCCAAGTTTGGTCCAGGTCCATCATTTGTGGAGGTCACAGTTTGTCTGGTTGTGGGTGTACTACAACTCCCAGAAATACGAATGTATTTTTTCGCCTCTTTAGAAGATTTTTCTAACCCTTACTGCTAAGATGTGCATGAGTTGAGAGTTCTGGTACGCCTTTGGTTGCATATCCATGCATATCCACTAATGGGACATTGCCCCTCAATACAAGACATGTACGAGGGCTATCCACAAAGTAGGTTACATTTTGCATTTTTAAAAAGGACAAAGTATAGGAGAAACCATTTACCATATGCAGCTGAAAGACACATCCCAATACTATAATCTCATGTAATACCCATTGATATGTAGGCACTAGGCATGTCCGATCGATGAAAAAAATGTTTCAATTCTCGTTTCTAAAGTAGGGGGCACTGGCGCTTCAATATAGAAAGTATTTCCGATTTTTTCACCCAAAAATTTCAGATATTTCTGAAAATTCGTAATGATTCTAAATGTTTTTAAAATGGTGGACGCGCATGCGCAATTGACAAAAAAAAGGAACCTGGGGGGGACTTTTACAGGGCTCTCCCGCCCTCATTTCTTGAGCTATCCTCATCAACCCTAGCCCCCACCTTTGCGTCCATCGTGGAAGCTTCTGATTGGCTGGGGAGCGGCAGCCATGTTAGCTCCCATTCTAGGTAGGCTACAGAAACGAAAAAAAATTAAAAATATTTTAAAAAATATATTAAAAAATTTTTTTTTGGGGGGGGGGGAATTAACGAAACATTAAGAGACAATTAGAGAATGGGCCAACAATGGTTCGAATTACATTGCTGGTTGCGCTGTGAGATAATGTCTCCGAATGCGTATCAAAAAGCGAGAATAATCCGAAATAATTCCGATATACGATTCAAAAGATTTTTTGGACATGTCTAGTAGGCACGTCTCATATAGATAAATGAGTTTGAAAAGTACTGCTCCTTTTTAAAATCCAAAACGTAACCTACTTTGTGGATAGCCCTTGTATAATTCAGTTGATCTTCAAGTTGCCTCAATGAATTGCGTAGCGTTTTCTTCACGTCCTTTTGCCAGATTCTGAAATAAAGCCTAGGGATTTCTTGGCTGTCTCTTATCGAAGCTCACCAAGGCTGACCCCGCTTGACTTCCTAGATCAGACGGGATCTGGTGCCTTGAGGGTATTTAGGCTGAAGGATTCGTGCTCAAATCCAGGGGCCCACGTTAATCCATCTGTCTTGCAATCTGCTTCTCCATGTGGACGGACTGCCTATCCCTATCCCTCTGCTCTTTTATCTGAGCCATGTTGATATCTCGGAGAAGTTCTTCAAGATGAGAGGAAATTCCATTTGGTGTTGCCCAATTTTCGTACAAATACGTGATCAGTCTGTATTTTGGTCGGTCGTGGATACACAAAACCTCGGATACCTATCTTGTGGATAGAATAGGGGTTGTACTGCATTACGAGGGTTGAATGAAAAGTAATGCTTCCACCTTCATAACTCCTCAACAGATGGCAGGTTCTGGCTTGTTCAGTAGACTCTCCTCTACAGTTAGTTCCATTTGGCAGGAAGCCTTAGCACTGAACGGTTGCATTGTTAAAGTGCGAAGTATGGAACCCTGCACAGACGGTTCCATTTGGCGGGAAGCCTTAGCATTGAACGGTTGTGTTGTTAAAGTGCGAAGTATGGAAACCTGTGCAGACGGGGAAGCCTTAGCATTGAACGGTTGTGTTGTTAAAGTGCGAAGTATGGAACCCTGCGCAGACGGTTTCATTTGGTGGGAAGCCTTAGCATTGAATGGTTGTGTTGTTAAAGTGTGAAGTATGGAACCCTGCGCAGATGGTTCCATTTGGCAGGAAGCCTTAGCATTGAATGGTTGTGTTGTTAAAGTGCGAAGTATGGAACCCTGCGCAGACAGTTTCATTTGGCGGGAAGCCTCAGCATTGAACAGTTGTGTTGTTAAAGTGCGAAGTATGGAACCCTGTGCAGACAGTCAGTCAATGCAACTTAAGCAACGTGCAGTCATTGAATTCGTGACGGCAGAAGGTGTCACCCCAAAGGAGATTCAACAGAGAATGCAAGCTGTTTATGGTGATTGTGTTGATGTGAGTCCTGTGTTTCGTTGGGCGAGTAAGTTTAAAGATGTCGAGGTGGGAACATCTAACTTGCGTGACAAAGAAAGAGTTGGACATCCTGTGATAGCAACCACCGAGTTTCACAAGCAAAAGTTTGACAGATTGATTCAGGATGATTGTCGTATCACTCTGAGAGAAATTTCAAACATAATTGGCATTTCACAAGAACGTGTGGGTCACGTTATTGTGTTGCTTGGCTATCAGATGTTGAGAGAACTGTGAGACGCTGGTTGCGGGAACAGAGTGTCGACTTCTTCCGTGACGGCTTCATTGTTGGCAGAAATGTATCCAATTGTCTGGTGATTGTGTGGAAAAGTGAATCGTGGTAGTTAAAGAGCACGTTCTAAGGATTATTTCTGCGTTTGATTTATTAAAATATTCCCATCCAACCCCAAGTAACGAAGGTGGAGGCATTACTTTTCATTCAACCCTCGTATAATTGCAATCCGGGATGCCCAAGGCTTCGCCCCAGAACCTACTTTGATGACAAGGGATGCCGGGCTTTGCACCATCTGAAATGCTAATAAGCTCCTTCCTTTTTCCTACCGACAGAAATGCACAGGGCGAACCCGCAATTCCCATTAGCATGGTAATTAGAGCTCGCCGAGCATAAATAATTACACTTGATTAGTTTCTGTAGATAATTAATGCGCTGGGCCCTCGTTGGGGATAGGGGTGGTGCCGGACCTTTATGGGAACGATTCATAGAAAGCTGCTGAGGTTGGAAAGAATCTCAGTATTGCTCCAAAAAATATAGTAGTAGTAGTAGTAGTAGTAATAGTAGTAGTAGTAGTAATAATAATAATAATAATAATAATAATAATAATAATAATACATCACACAGTCCTAGACACTTGGGAAGTGTTCAACTTGTGGTTTTGTGATACGAAATCCAGCATCTCTATCTTGTTTGCTGTGTCATAATATAATAATAATAATAATAATAATAATAATAATAATAATAATAGAAGTCATAATGGGAGAGGAAAGAACCTGGAACATCTATATGTGATCAGTACTGTAGGTGAATACTCTTACCCATAATAACAATAACAACAATGGTGGTAGTAGTAGTAATAATAATAATAATAATTTATTTACTATATATACTCGAGTATAAGCCTAATTTTTCAGCCCTTTTTTAAGCCTGAAAAAGCCCCCCTTGGATTATACTCAGGTGAGGGTCCTGGTTGGCTTATATTTGGGTCAGCTTATACTCGAGAAGATATGGTACATTTATTATTTTTCTCTATTAATATTGGTATTATTACATTTATTATTTTTCTCTATTATTGTTGCTATTACATTTATTTTACTAAATTATTATTATTATTAATAATACATTTATTATTTCACTCTGATCTTATTATTATTGCATTTATTATTTTACTCTATTACATGTATTATTTTCCTGTATTATTTATTTATTATTATTATTATTTGTATTATTTTACTCTATTATTATTAAAAGGATACATAAGCACATTTACATTGAAGAAGATGAGAATAATGATTTGATCAGAGTTGGTCTTAAATTTGAGCTTGATGTAAATACAGTAGAGTCTCACTTATCCAAGCCTCGCTTATCCAAGGTTCTGGATTATCCAACGTATTTTTGTAGTCAATGTTTTCAATTTATCGTGATATTTTGGTGCTAAATTCGTGATTACAGTAATTACAACATAACATTACTGCGTATTGCATACTTTTTTCATGTGTTGGTTCGGTCGCAGTGTTCGGTCGCTCCTTTCTTCATTGCCGAACCGGTTTTTGCGTGTCTGGATGGTGTTGTTTTGGGATGGCAAGTTTTAACAGCTTGCGCCTCGTGTCTGAGAAACCAAGTATGTGCTTTCACACCATTCTCCGCAAAGCCCTGAAGGAAAGGACACATAAAAAAGAGGGGAAAACAATCTCTTTCGGAGAAGAACGAGACCTCCCTTTCCCTGGGGCAAGGTGTACGAGATTGCTCAAGATCTGTGTTGCAAACCGAAGAAAGGTGCAGCATCACTCTCACTTTGCAGAGATTTTTTTCCGGTTGCGAGTGGGAAGAGGTCGAAGAAGCTATGGCGGTTCGTTCCTAAACTGAAATGTTTGCCCATGTCAAGGTCTAGACATTAAAATATACCAAGGGCACACTGTGATTTATTTCACATTTTGAGATTGAGATATAAAAATAAACCTCGTAACAGATGATTGGACTGGATGGGTTTTGTGTCCTGCTCCAGCTCGGTGATTCCATTTCTTTTATGTATGTATTCTGGTAGTCATTTGTTGTTGTTTATTCGTTCAGTTGCTTCCGACTCTTGGTGTCCATGCCAGAGCATGCGTCACCTTGACAGCATCATCTTTCAAGATTTTAAACAGTTTTGCTGAGATCCTGTTGTCTCCTGCTGCCTTGTTATTAGCAATGCTTCTTGAGACCCATTCAACCTCACTCCTCAGGATGTCTGATTCTAATTCACTTACCACACCGTCAAAGCATCACCTTGACAGCATCATCTTTCAAGATTTTAAACAGTTCTGCTGAGATCCCGCCGTCTCCTGCTGCCTTGTTATTAGCAATGCTTCTTAAGGCCCATTCAACCTCACTCCTCAGGATGTCTGGTTCTAATTCACTCATCATATCATCAAAGCTATCCTCGATGTTATCTTTCCTATACAGATATTCTGTATAGTCCTGCCACTTTCTCTTGATCTCTTCAGCTTGATCTCTTCAGCTGGGATCCCGTCGTCTCCTGCTGCCTTGTTATTAGCACTGCTTCTTAAGGCCCATTCAACCTCACTCCTCAGGATGTCTGGTTCTAATTCACTCATCATATCATCAAAGCTATCCTCGATGTTATCTTTCCTATACAGATATTCTGTATAGTCCTGCCACTTTCTCTTGATCTCTTCAGCTTGATCTCTTCAGCTGGGATCCCGTCGTCTCCTGCTGCCTTGTTATTAGCACTGCTTCTTAAGGCCCATTCAACCTCACTCCTCAGGATGTCTGGTTCTAATTCACTCACCATATCATCAAAGCTATCCTCGATGTTATTATCTTTCCTATCCAGATCTTCTGTATAGTCCTCCCACCTTCTCTTGATCTCTTCAGCTTGATCTCTTCAGCTGGGAACCGGTCGTCTCCTGCTGCCTTGTTATTAGCAATGCTTCTTGAGACCCATCCAACCTCACTCCTCAGGATGTCTGGTTCTAATTCACTCACCACACCGTCAAAGCATCACCTTGACAGCATCATCTTTCAAGATGGGAAGATATAGCCACTAGCTACTTAAAGAAGAGACCTTTTAAATTTTGTTTTTCTTCTTTCTTCTTGTTTGTTTTTGATGGTAGTATATATGACAGAAGCTGAGATGTTTAAAAGAACAATAACACGTTTATTCTGGCACAAAGCTTAATGGTTACAGTAACTTTCTCTTTAGAGGCACTTTGTTTAACAGTTGCAAGGCTAGAATGTGGTGTTTCAAACTTCTTAAAATGTCACTTCTTTCTTTACTGCTCTAAACTGCAGTCACCCTGTGAATTACAATCACAGATTATCTGTTCCTCATCAGGAGACAGACTAACTTAAAATAAGTCACCAAACTTATTTTAAATTGACTCAAAAATAAGCATTTGAGTCTCCCTGATCCCTTCAACTGAGGATCAGTCTTCACTGTACCTCATCAGGGCACAGACTAACTGCTTCTTTTTCAAACCTGCACTTCTCCACCAAAATGGCAGTTCCGCCCCCTTCTCCATGGCAACCAACCCATGAGTGCAGAGTAACTGAAATATTAACCCTTTTAAAACGCAATTTAAACATGACATCTGTAAACTAAAAAATTCACACTTCGTTACACTGTGAAAAACAATACTGGGGACATTGGTATAAGTTAATGGAGTGGGTCTTAAATAGTGTGTGAGGTCCGTAAGTAAGGTGGTGGCTTCCATGCCATTGTCTTCCATTTGGGCATTCTTCCGATTTCGAGTCTCTTTCAGCTCTGCTTTATATTTCCAACTGCCCTGCGGACATTCTAGCGGGGTTTCTTGGCATCCCCGTCTTCCCCATGTTCTCTGCCCTTTCTCAGTCCTTCTCTTATTGTTCATTGATTGGTGTTTTCTCGTCCACTCTCGGAGTGGCATTTGCGAGCGTCGCAGAATGGCCTCTTTGTGTGATAGAGGAAAACTGGCATCAGCGGCATTGCCCAGCCCTCGAAGGAAAAGAACTTGGGTAAGGTCGGGTATGCGTCGCACCATGTCTTCCAGATCTATTAATCCTCTGTTGTCCACTTTTTCAGCTGTTGTTAAAATGGCTCGGCTTCTCACTCTTACTCCCACTTTCCCTCTTCCTCTAAAGGAGTGGTAACTATTGATCTACCCACATTTGCATGTTTTCAAACCACTGACCTTTTGGTCAGAAAGTTGAGCTCAATGGTTTAACTATTGTTTAATTAATAATTAAATATTAAGGGGTGCTTTCCTTGTGCTTTTGGTGCACAAAGGCAGAAGGGGGTTGGACTAAATGGCCCAAGGGGTCTCTTCCAACCCTCTTTATTATTTTTATAATAATAATAAATAATAAACTTTATTTTTATATCCCGCCCCATCTCCCCGAAGGGACTTGGGGTGGCTCACAACAGGGACAAGCCCGAACAACAACAACATATTTAACATAAACTTAAAACATTCCAACAATACACAAAATAAAATAATGGACAAATACATTAAAATCCAAGCAGATATTTTTATGATGATGATGGTGATGATGATGATGATTAACATTGAGGCTGGGTGGTCATCTGTCAGGGGTGCTTTGCTTGTGCTTTCCATGCAATGTTTTGTTATGCCAGCTGTCAGCTCTAGTTTGTAGTGCAGTTTTCTTGTACTGATTGCTCCTAAGTCCAAGGATTCTTCTTATTTTTATAATGATGATGGTGGTGATGATGATGATGATTAACATTGAGGCTGGGTGGCCATCTGTCAGGGGTGCTTTGCTTGTGCTTTCCATGCAATGTTTTGTTGTGCCAGCTGTCAGCTCTAGTTTGTAGTGTGGTTTTCTTGTACTGATTGCTCCTAAGTCCAAGGATTCTTCTTATTTTTATAATGATGATGGTGGTGATGATGATGATTAACATTGAGGCTGGGTGGCCATCTGTCAGGGGTGCTTTGCTTGTGCCTTCCATGCAATGTTTTGTTGTGCCAGCTGTCAGCTCTAGTTTGTAGTGCGGTTTTCTTGTACTGATTGCTCCTAAGTCCAAGGACTTAGAAAACATGGTTGAATCTGAAGACCTTGAGCCTGTGGATACGGTGAGCTCAATGTATGTAGCGTGATTTGTATCATTTATATCCTACCTTCGGACTGAAAATTTTCCAACTTTTTTTTTTTTGCAAATATTCATTCCATTCTTACAAGAAGGATCTTTGCTCTGATCTAACCCGTCTCGTCGTACTGTCTTAAAAGCGGCCCAGAAAGCCATATCTTTGGGACGGCTGTCCCGTCGTCTCTTTCCCGCTCCTCGGTGTTCCCAGCATTCAATGACAGCATCCTTTGGCACTGGGTTCGGTGGCTCCCGAATGGGGAAAGTCACGCTCAGTGGACAAACGCCGTGAAAGAACCCTTCTGTGTCGCCATGATTGGAACAACTTTGGGGGAAGTGGAGCAGGAGATGTTGCAAAGTGCTTCAAAAGGAGACGGCCAAACACATCCTCCGCTTCTTCCCTCCTTTTTTTTCTCTTTCTTTCGTTTTGCGTGTCTCAAAGTCCACAATGTCGAAGTTTTCATTATGAGAAGAATTTGGGAAAATGGGCTTTTTGGGTCTTCATTGGAGGAATCTGGCCCCTAAAATAATTTTCCAAGCTCCTCTTCCAGATTTTTTTTTTCGGTGACAGTTTGTAGGTTCGTTTTGCAACGTCCTGTCTTTTGAACATTTGCGCTTGAGATTCGGAATTGCTGGGAAATGTTCAACTTGGCAGAGCCGACACAGGGATGGGAGCTCTGGCATTTGCTCCTCATTAAACTGGGCAGATCAAGGCAGGGGTGGCCAAAATAAGGGGAGGACAAAGGGCCAAATTTCTGGGGGTCACTCAGCTTGTCATGAAAGCAACACAACAAAGCTAAATTCAGTAGCACGGATTGAGCATTTGCTTATACGGAATTCCAAAATGCTCCAGTTTAGCCACATAAGTGACTGAGATAGTGGCCGCTTTACTTTCTAATTGTTTGGTGTAAAAAGGGTAAAGGTTTTATCAGACATTAAGTCTAGTTGAGTCCGACTCTGGGGGTTGGTGCTTCTTGTAAATCAGAGCACGGTCCAATGCTCCAGTGGGATTCCTTCCCAGGTCATCCTCAGAGCTCCGAGATGCTTGTCTGTTCTTAAGGTGAATGGCACACATCTGCATTTTAGATGGATTAGGAATCAGCTGTTTTACCCTGTGATAGACAGTAAGAGCACCTAAAGCTTCGGAGAATGTATGTTCAACCATTTCAAAGCTCTGCTTGGGTGGTGATGGCACGATCGTCAGCATAGATGAAACACGCCTTCATTTTAGACGGATTAGGAATCAGCTGTTTTACCCTGTAATAGACAGTACGAGCACCTAAAGCTTCAGAGAATTTATGTTCAACCGTTTCAAAGCTCTGCTTGGGTGGTGATGGCACGATCGTCAGCATAGATGAAACACGCCTTCATTTTAGACGGATTAGGAATCAGCTGTTTTACCCTGTAATAGACAGTACGAGCACCTAAAGCTTCGGAGAATTTATGTTCAACCGTTTCAAAGCTCTGCTTGGGTGGTGATGGCACGATCGTCAGCATAGATGAAACACGCCTTCATTTTAGACTGTCTTTCATTGTTTTTACCAGGGGGTACTGTGAATTTATGATGTTGTGTTGACTATTGCCTATGTTTTTTTTTGTACTTGTTGTATTTTGTAAAACACACCTTGAGTGTTTTGTGAAGGTGAAAAGCATGTGTCTGTGTTTTAGATGGATTAGGAATCAGCTGGTTTTCGCTGTAATAGGCAGTAAGAGCACCTAAAGCTTCAGAGAGCTTCTGTTCAACCCTTTCAAAGCTCACTTCTTGAGCGGTGATGATGGCACGATCATCAGCATGGATTAAACTCTCTGTTCCTTCTGTCAGTGGCTGATCATTTGTGTAAATGTTAAACATGGATGGGGCATCCTCATTGAAGCCTGGATGTCTCTTTTCCAAAAAAGACTTCTCGATCTAACCAAGATTGTGAGAAAAAGGAAAGCCAAGACCCAGAAATTTTGTCTTCTTCCAGCAAAAAAAAATTCATTGGCTTTTTCCGTGTGAGCTGGAGATCAATGTATTTCTTCCCGCCTCAGAAGAAACAACACGAGGGGTAAAAATATGAAGAAAGCAAACTTTTGAACCTCCCTCGGGGAGAGTCGAAAGGGGTTGGGTTTTTGATGGTGGGGGGGGGGGGATGGACGAGATTTTTTTTTCCTGGTTTATTTTTGGCTCTGGGAAGTAAGAAAAGGGGGGCACCGAGGGAAGGTAGAAATATTTCGACGGAGGATTCCAGCCGTGGAATCAGTCTTTGGATAAGCGGATATATAAATCCACAGACTCGTGTGTCGTCCAGTTTTGCTGACTTAGACCAGGGGTCCCCAAACTAAGGCCCGGGGGCCGGATGCGGCCCATCGAAGCCATTTATCCGGCCCCCCACGGCACAAGGGCAGAAGGGGGTTGGGCTAAATGACCCAAGGGGTCTCTTCTTCTCTTACAACCCTTATTATTGTTGTTGTTGTTGTTATTATTATTTTATTATGACATAGCAAACTAGATAGATATGCTGGATTTCGTTTCGCAAAATCACAAGTCGAACACTTCCCAAGTGTCTAGGACTGTGTGATGTATTATTATTATTATTATTATTATTATTATTATTATTATTATTATTATTATTATTTTATGACACAGCAAACAAGATAGACATGCTGGATTTCGTATCACAAAGCCACAAGTCAAACACTTCTCAAGTGTCTAGGACTGTGTGATGTATTATTATTATTATTATTATTATTATTATTATTATTATTATTATTTTATGACACAGCAAACAAGATAGATATGCTGGATTTCGTATCACAAAGCCACAAGTCAAACACTTCTCAAGTGTCTAGGACTGTGTGATGTATTATTATTATTATTATTATTATTATTATTATTATTATTATTTTATGACACAGCAAACAAGATAGACATGCTGGATTTCGTATCACAAAATCCCAAGTCGAACACTTCCCAAGTGTCTAGGACTGTGTGATGTATTATTATTATTATTATTATTATTATTATTATTATTATTATTATTATTATTTTATGACACAGCAAACAAGATAGACATGCTGGATTTCATATCACAAAATCCCAAGTCGAACACTTCCCAAGTGTCTAGGACTGTGTGATGTATTATTATTATTATTATTATTATTATTATTATTATTATTATTATTTTATGACACAGCAAACAAGATAGACATGCTGAATTTCGTTTCACAAAATCACAAGTCGAACACTTCCCAAGTGTCTAGGACTGTGTGATATATTTTCGGATGATGAGCGCAGATCCCAGTAGGGTGGCCTTTTGCAGTTGGCAGATCGTAATTTTGTCAATTATTATTATTATTATTATTATCAACACAACGACGTTGTATGGCACAGCAAACAAGATAGACATGCTGGATTTCGTTTCGCAAAACCACAAGTCGAACACTTCCCAAGTGTCTAGGACTGTGTGATGTATTTTCGGATGATGTGTGCAGTTCCCAGTAGGGTGGCCTTTTGCAGTTGGCAGATGGTGATTTTGTCAATGTCTATTGTTTCCAAACGCCGGCTGAGATCTTTTGGCACAGCACCCAGTGTGCCCATCACCACCGGGACCACCTGCACTGGTTTCTGCCAGAGTCTTTGAAGTTCAATCTTGAGGTCCTGAGAGCGGCTGAGTTTTTCCTGTTGTTTTTCATCTATGCGACTGTCACCTGGGATGGCAACATCAATGATCCAGACCGTTGGATAATCTAGAATGTTGGATAAGCAAGTATTGGATAAGTGAGACTCTACTGTACTTAGTTTCATAGCATATTACATACCTTTACCTTTACCTAATTCTGGGTTGCTGTGAGTTTTCCTGACTATATGGCCATGTTCCTGAAGCATTCTCTCCTGACATTTTGTTCTCATCATCCGCATTCCCCATAGGACCTCACAACCTCTTAGATTGCCTGCCATAGGTGTGGATGAAACGTCAGGAGAGAATACTTCTGGAACGTGGCCATATAGCCCGGAAAACACACAACAACCCTGTGATTCCGGCCATCTAAGTCTTTCGACAACACATATTCTAACTCTAATTCTCCCTCACTGGATTATATGGCAGTGTGAAGTCAAGATAATCCAGTTCAAAGCAGATATTATAAGATTATAAATCGGTTACAGTAGAGTCTGACTTATCCAACACTCGCTTATCCAACTTTCTGGATTATCCAACGCATTTTTGTAGTCAATGATTTCAATACATCATGATATTTTGGTGCTAAATTCATAAATACAGTAATTACAACATAGCATTAATGTGCATTGAACTACTTTTTCTGTCAAATTTGTTGTCTAACATGATGTTTTGGTGCTTAATTTGTAAACTCATAACCTATTTTGATGTTTAATAGGCTTTTTCTTAATCTCTCCTTATTATCCAACATATTCGCTTATCCAACGTTCTGCCGGCCCGTTTATGTTGGATAAGTGAGACTCTACTGTATATAGCTGTGCAGAAGGGCCTTGAGTCTACATTGCCATATAATCCAGTTCAAATCAGATAATCTGTATTTTATAGGCAATGTGGAATAGGCCTAAGTGAGGCCTAACTCTGCCTGTCCCCTGGGCTGAGTGGGTTGCTAGGAGACCAAGTGGGCGGAGCTTAGCCTTCTAACTGACAGCAATTGGATAAAAACAATTCTTCCTCTCCCTCTAATTAGGACTTTATTTTTCTTTTCTTTTTGTTGTATGAACGTAGAGGCATGGATGAGGGGTTGTGCTGCCAAGTTTAGTGTTTCTGGGATGTGTAGTTTTGTTGTTTTGTCCTAGGCCGAAATTTCATTACCCTTTTATATATATAGACTAGCTGTGCCCGGCCACGCGTTGCTGTGGCAAAGTGGTGGTGGTATTGGTTAAAATTTGTTGTGTAATTTTTATTTGACGTTATTTGCATTTTTTATTAATTTTATTGTAAGTTATATTTTTATATATTATATTTTATTATTTTCTTGTATTATTTTTAGTTATTTTCTGTTATTATAGTATTTTATTGTATTAATTTTTTTAGTGTTTTTTATTATTTTTCATTGGGTTGCTAGGAGACCAAGTTGGAGGAGCTTAGCCTTCTAACTGGCAGCAATTGGATAAAAGCAATTATTCCTCTCTCTCTAATTAGGACTTTATTTTTCTTTTCTTTTTGTTGTATCAACCTAGAGGCGTGGATGATGGGTTGTGTTGTCAAATTTCGAGGTTGGGGGGCCTGTAGTTTTGTTGTTTTGTGGGTCGCCATGATGCCATCACTCTTTTATATATATAGATTGCAGCTTTACCAAAACCCATAGCAGGACATCGGTGGCTGTGTTCAATGGCCAACACGATTTTCTACGGCAAGGGAAATGTTAATTTGCTGTTTATATGTGCGAGAGCGCATTTCTGGTGGTCTTCTGACTCCCCCTCTTCACATCGAGTGCCCTGGAATGCCGTCACTCCCCGGACGTTGCCTCCAGACCACCAAACTCGCGGCTCCGGCGAAAGAACTTTGCCTCGTTCCCAATTAGGCTCCGGGCCAGTTGCAGGGAACACAATTTGCAAGATAGCCTCTGAAAAACCAAACATCCTTCTTTTCTCTTGGGGGTCAGGGCTTGACCGGGACTCCGAAACTTCCTTTTTGTCAAGTTTGCATCAGATGCAAGACCAGGGGCAGAGGAAGCGCCGGACAGGATTGAGGTTGAATATGAGGGTTGAATGAAAAGTAATGCCTCCACCTTCATAACTCCTCAAGAGATGGCAGTCCTGGTATGCGGCAGGTCCTGGCTTGTTCAGTAGACTCTCCTCTATAATAATAATTTTTTTTGTGTGTCAGGAGCAACCAGAGTTGCTTCTGGAGTAAGAGAATTGGCCGTCTGCAAGGACGTTGCCCAGGGGACGCCCGGATGTTTTGATGTTTTACCATCCTTGTGGGAGGCTTCTCTCATGTCCCCGCATGGAGCTGGAGCTGAAAGAGGGAGCTCATCCGCACTCTCCCCGGGTGGGATTCGAACCTGGCAGCTTTCAGGTCAGCAACCCAACCTTCAAGTCACAAGGCTTTTATCCCCTTGGCCACCGGGGGCTCCTATAATAATAATAATAATAATAATAATAATAATTATTATTATTATTATTATTATTATTATTATTATTATTATTATTTTATTCTTGTACCCCACCTCTATCTCCCCACAGGAACTCAGGGCAGGAGATAGAGGTGGGGTACAAGAATAAAATAATAATAATAATAATCTCCCCACAGGAACTCAGGGCGGCTTACAAATGCAAAAGAGTATACATACAAAAACATCAAATACCGAAAACGCACAAATGAAAAATTAAAACATATGATTAAAATCAAACCATTAATATGACAAAGTTAAAACATATCAATAAAAACATAAGGATGGGCTGATCAAAGTGCACTAAGTGAGACTTGTAAACATAGAGGAAGTTAAAGGTGCTATAAGAACATTGGGGAGAACCCAAAGGCGAGTTGAACCCTGAGGCTATATAAAGAAATTACCCATTACAAATTACCTCTACAGTTCCATTTGGCGGGAAGCCTTAGCATTGAACCGTTGTGTTGTTAAAGTCCGAAGTATAGAATCCTGCGCAGACGGTTCCATTTGGTGGGAAGCCTTAGCATTGAACGGTTGTGTTGTTAAAGTGCGAAGTATGGAACCCTGCACAGACAGTTCCATTTGGTGGGAAGCCTTAGCATTGAACGGTTGTGTTGTTAAAGTGTGAAGTATGGAACCCTACATAGACGATTGGCCAATGCGACTTAAGTAACGTGCAGTCATTGAATTCTTCACAGAAGACGGTGTCACCCCAAAGGAGATTCATCAGAAAATCCAAGCTATTTATGGGGATTGTGTTGATGTGAGTCCTGTGAAATGTTGGGCGAGTAAGTTTAAAGATGTTGAGGTGGGAATATATGACTTGCATGACAAAGAGTTGGACGTCCTGTGAGAGCAACCACCGAGTTTCACAAGCAAAAGGTTGGCAGATTGATTCAGGACAATTGTCATATCACTCAGAGAGAAATTTTAAGCATTATCGGCATTTCACAAGAATGTGTGGGTCACATTATTGCTTTGCTTGGCTATCAGATGTTGAGAGAACTGTGAGACGCCGGTCGCGGAAACAGAGTGTCGACTTCTTCCGTGACGCCTTCGAAAATTTGTTCATGGTTGTCATAAATGTATCCGATTGTGATGATGTGGAAAAGAGAATAGTGGTAGTTAAAGAGGATTATTTCTGCGTTTGACTTATTAAAATATTCCCATCCAAATCAAAGTAACGAAGGTGGAGACATTACTTTTCATTTAACCCTTGTATTTGGGAGGAAGGCAATAATTGGAAGGCCTTTGTGTAGCAATTTTCTTCCTGCCTGTTAGTTGTTTTAAGTCAGATTTGTATTGTGAAAGCAACCCAGTCAGTCAGATTGGGATGTTGTGTTGGGTGTCCACCTCTTTTTCCTCTTATTACGGACATGCCAAAATGCCGTTGCGGACGTGTCTGTGGAGTTTGGACCTCGCGCCATAGTTCAGGTGCCACGTGGACAGTGCTCACCTCGCCAAACAATGATGTTGTAACATCTGGTTGACTTTGGAATGAGATGCCAAACAGTGTGTTTGCTGAAGATATGTCTGTCCTGGCTTGTTCTGTCCCGCCAAGCGAGAACAAAACGGTTTCGAAAGAGTCCGTCCCGGCGGGGAAGGGTTACGAGAGCGTGCGTTATCAGACTTTTTTTTTTTCTAAAGGGGGGATTTTTGTGTGAGATTTTTGTGTCAGCTTTCATACGATGTTATTTCTAGCGCCCACTTTTTGCTTGATAGTCAAGCAGTGCTTCTTGTAAGTCACAACATGGTCCAGAGTCACTCCCAGGTGTGTTGTTGTGCTGCAATGCTCCAGTGGGATTCCTTCCCAGGTCATCCTCAGAGCTCGAGATGCTTGTCTGTTCATAAGGTGAAAAACACACGTCTGCATTTTAGATGGATTAAGAATCAGCTGGTTTCCCCTGTACATGGACTTGTACATGGGATGGATGTATACATGGGGTAGACGCAAACATGGAGTAGACTTATACAATGGATAGTCTTATAAATAGGGTGGACTTGTACATGGGATGGATGTAAACATGGGGTAGAGACATAAACATGGGGTAGACTTATACAAGGGATAGTCTTATAAATAGGGTGGACTTGTAGATGGGATGGATGTAAACATGGGGTAGATATGTAAACATGGGGTAGACTTATACAAGGGATAGTCTTATAAATAGGATGGACTTGTACATGGGATGGACGTATACATGGGGTAGACTTATACATGGCATACTTATACATAGGGTGGACATATACATGGGGTAGACTCATACATGGAGTAGATGTTAACATGGGGTAGAGATGTAAACATGGAGTAGTCTTATACATGGGATAGCCGTATACATGGGGTAGACATATACATGAGGTAGAGACATAAACACGGGGTAACATAGGGTAGTCTTATAAATAGGATGGACTTGTACATGGGATGGATGTATACATGAGGTAGATGCAAACATGGGGTAGATTTATACATGGCATACTTATACATAGGGTGGACATACACATGGAGTAGACTCATACATGGGGTAGACGTAAACATGGGGTAGAGACGTAAGCATAGGGTAGACTTATACATAGGATAGTCTTATAAATAGGGTGGACGTGTACATGGGATAGCCGTATACATGGGGTAGACATATACATGTGGTAGAGACATAAACATGGGATAGACTTATACGTAGGATGGTCTTATAAATAGGGTGGACTCATACATGGGGTAGACATATACATGTGGTAGAGACATAAACATGGGGTAGACTTATACATAGGATAGTCTTATAAATGGGGTAGACTTATACATAGGATGGTCTTATAAATAGGGTGGACTCATACATGGGGTAGACATATACATGTGGTAGAGACATAAACATGGGGTAGACTTATACATAGGATAGTCTTATAAATGGGGTAGACTTATACATAGGATGGTCTTATAAATAGGGTGGACTCATACATGGGGTAGACATATACATGTGGTAGAGACATAAACATGGGGTAGACTTATACATAGGATAGTCTTATAAATGGGGTAGACTTATACATAGGATGGTCTTATAAATAGGGTGGACTCATACATGGGGTAGACATATACATGTGGTAGAGACATAAACATGGGGTAGACTTATACATAGGATAGTCTTATAAATGGGGTAGACTTATACATAGGATGGTCTTATAAATAGGGTGGACTCATACATGGGGTAGACATATACATGGGGTAGACACAAACATGGAGTAGACTTATACATGACATACTTATACATAGGGTGGACGTATACATGGGGTAGACTCATACATGGAGTAGATGTAAACATGGGGTAGAGACGTAAACATGGAGTAGACTTATACATAGGATAGTCGTATAAATAGGTTGTCTAGTCATTCTCTAGCATCTACTTTAAAAGTGCTTTCTGGTTTGGAAAAAAGGTTGGTTCTACTTATTACTTACGGTCCTGGTTAGGAACCACCTCGAACTTGGTGAGGCTGGGTTTGAATTGCTTTCGGAAACAAACGCTCTCTGAGTTGGCTGGGAAAAAATGTAAGTTTGCCAGGGAATGGCAGACAGTCATGAATCTCAGGAGAACAGGCCTGCGATGGTTCTGTTTTTGCTTTTATTTGGCTTTATATATATAATTCTTTTTGCCAGAGCAACCCTGGGAATTGTCTTGATTGATGGACGGGGTAGATATTTCGACAACAGCATAAAAGATTCACATGGTTGTCATACTTTTCAGGTCTCTTTATAATGGAGACTTGTGTCTGAGAAAGCACCGAAATGGCCCTTGTTTCTGATTTTTGGGGAAAGTTTCATTGCTAAACAAAGGTAATTTTTGACATTCTTTAATTACAGTAGGGTCTCGCTTATCCAACGTAAACGGACCGGCAGAATGTTAGATAAGCAAATATGTTGGATAATAAAGAGAGATTAAGGAAAAGCCTATTAAACATCAAATTAGGTTATGATTTTACAAATTAAGCACCAAAACATTATGTTATACAACAAATTTGACAAATTGGACCCTATGTATAAGTACCCCATCTATACGTCTACCCCATGTATACATCCATCCCATGTACAAGTCCACCCCATGTTTACGTCTCTACTCCATGTATACGTCTACCCCATTTGTACGGCTATCCTATGTATACGTCTACCCCATGTATACATCTACCCCATGTTTATGTCTGCCCCATGTATATGTCCATCCCATTTATAAGTCTATCCCATGTATAAGTCTACCACATGTTTACGTCTCTACCACATGTATACGTCTACCCCATGTATACATCTATCCCATGTATAAGGCTATCCCATGTATAAGTCTACTGCACATTTTCATCTCTACCGCATGTATACTCCCATGTACGAGTCTACCCCATGTATACGTCTACCCCATGTTTATGTCTACTCCATGTTTATGTCTACCCCATGTATATGTCCATTCCATCACCCTATGTATAAGTACCCTATCTATACGTCTACCCCATGTATACATCCATCCCATGTATAAGTCTACCCCATGTTTACGTCTCTACCCCATATATACGTCTACTCCATGTGTATGGCTATCCTGTGTATAAGTCTACCCCATGTATACATCTACCCCATGTATGCATCTATCCCATGTATACGGCTATCCCATGTATAAGTCTACTACACATTTACGTCTCTACCCCATGTATACTCCCATGTACGAGTCTACCCCATGTATACGTCTACCTCATGTTTATGTCTACTCCATGTATATGTCCATTCCATGATCCTATGTATAAGTACCCCATCTATACATCTACCCCATGTATACATCCATCCCATGTACAAGTCTACCCCATGTATAAGTCTACCCCATGTTTACATCTCTACCCCATGTATACGTCTACCCCATGTATATGTCTACTCCATGTATACGTCCATTCCATGATCCTATGTATAAGTACCCTATCTATACATCTACCGCATGTGTACATCCACCCCATGTATAAGTTTACCCCATGTTTGCGTCTCTACCCCATGTATACGTCTACTCCATGTGTATGGCTATTCCATGTGTACAGCTATCCTATGTATAAGTCTACCCCATGTATGCATCTATCTCATGTATACATCTACCTAATATATAACTTTACCCCATGTGTAAATTTGTCCCATGTATAAGTCCACCCCATGTATAAGCTGATCTCATATATAAGACAATGTCTTAGATAAGTGGCAGGCAGTTTTTTGGGGGCCAGAAGTATAAATTTTGATAGGATTCTTAAGTTGGAAGCATAGCTATGGTTTTGTAGAATTGACTTAGACCCTTGGCTCACATAAAGAAAGAAGCAAGCGAGCAAGTAGGCTTGAGGCAAGCATAGGATGGATCTTTGAGTCTATATTTGGCAGTTGACATTTGATCGTCGACCTCACTATAGGATATTGTGACATGGCTGTGATTTGATCGGCCTGGTTCAGCCGCAATGTGGCGTTTGTAATTCTAGACTGCAGTTTGACACCACGTTTAACTGCCAGGGCATAATGCAGTGGGATCATGGGAGTTGTAGTTTGGGGAGGTCTTTAGTCTTCTTTGCCAGAGCAGACTACAACTACGATGACTCCATCGCATTGAACCCTGGCAGCTAAAATGTAGATTTATACATGGGGTAGACTTATGCATGGGGAAGATGTACACATAGGGTAGACTAATACATGGGGTACACATATGTGGGGTAGGCATGCATGAGGTAGATGTATACATGGGCTAGACTTATACATGAGGTAGATGTATACATGGGGGTTGACATATACATGGGGTAGTCTTATACAAAGGGTAGACTTATTCATGCGGTAAACTTCCGTGTTTTATATATACAGTGACAGTATGTCCCATGTTGACTTTTATGGCATGACGTCTAAGGAGTCGTGAAATTTTCCAAATTTTTTTGGAAGTTTATAGATTAGGTAGACGTATACATGAGGTAGACTTATACATGGGCTACATTTATGCATGGGGTAGGCATACACATGGAGTAGATTTATACATGGGGTAGACTTATACATGGGCTACACTTATGCATGGGGTAGGCATACACATGGGGTAAACGCATACATGCAATAGACATATACATGGGGTAGACTTGTTCATGAGGTAGACTTATACATGGGGTACACTTATATGTGGGGTAGACATGCATGAGGTAGATGTATACATGTGCTAGATTTATACATGAGGTAAACGTATACATGCGGGTAAACATATTCATGGGGTAGACGTACACGTGGGATAGACTTATACATGGGGTAGACTTATACACAGGGTAGACCTATACATGGGGTAGACGTACACATGGCGTAGACGTATACGTGGGGTAGACTTACGCATGAGGTAGACATGCATGAGATAGACGTATACATGGGGTAGACTTATACACAAGGTCAACATATACATGGGGTAGACTTATACACGGGGGAGACTTATACATGGGACAGACTTATGCCTGAGGTAGGCTTATGCATGGGGTAGGCTTATGCCTGAGTTAGATGTATATGTGATGTATATACACAAGGTCGACGTATACATGGGGTAGACGTATACATGGGATAGACGTAAACCTGGGGTAGTTTTATACATGGGGTAGACTTATACATAGGGTTGATGTTACACATGGGGTAGACGTATACATGGGATAGACGTACACCTGGGGTAGTTTTATACATGGGGTAGACTTATACATGAGGTAGATGTATACATGGGATAGACATACACATGGTGTAGATGTATACATGGGGTAGACGTATACATGGGATAGATGTAAACATGGGGTAGTTTTATACATGGGGTAGACTTATACATAGGGTTGATGTTACACATGGGGTAGACGTATACATGGGATAGACGTACACCTGGGGTAGTTTTATACATGGGGTAGACTTATACATAGGGTAGATGTTACACATGGGGTAGACATATACATGGGATAGACGTACACCTGGGGTAGTTTTATACATGGGGTAGACTTATACATGAGGTAGATGTATACATGGGATAGACATACACATGGTGTAGACGTATACATGGGGTAGACTTATACACAAGGTTGACGTAGACATGGGGTAGACTTTTACATGAGGTAGACTTCTGCCTGGGGTAGACGTATACATGGGGTAGACGTACACATGGGGTAGACTTATACCCAAGTGTACATAGTAAGTAAATGTTGATTGTGTGAATGGTCAATAACGCTTGCTTTGAGGGTTTGAGCTCCAGAAATCTGATGGAGAAGTCTGAAACGTATACATGGGGTAGACTTATACACAAGGTTGACGTAGACATGGGGTAGACTTTTACATGAGGTAGACTTATGCCTGGGGTAGACGTATACATGGGGTAGACGTACACATGGGGTAGACTTATACCCAAGTGTACATAGTAAGTAAATGTTGACTTTTACATGAGGTAGACTTATGCCTGGGGTAGACGTATACATGGGGTAGACGTACACATGGGGTAGACTTATACCCAAGTGTACATAGTAAGTAAATGTTGATTGTGTGAATGGTCAATAACGCTTGCTTTGAGGGTTTGAGCTCCAGAAATCTGATGGAGAAGTCTGAAACGAATGCCAGTTTTTTGACGCTCTCTTTCTTTTCCTTTCCAGATTTCTCCACCCAGGTCAATTCCACCTCCTTGAGTTCTCCGACGAGCCGGGGTCCTATGGGTGCCCCTTCCCTGCACCCGCCGATGGGCCCCCTGGGGTCTCACGCCCAGCTCCACTCGCCCATCAGCACCCTGAATTCGCCCATCAACGGCATGGGGCCTCCGTTCTCCGTCATCAGCTCTGCCATGGGGACGCACTCGATATCCGGACCGTCCCCTGGCCTTGGGTTCGGAACGAATAGCCCGCAGGTGAGCAATGTCACATTATTTTGATCTACACTCGTTGCTCCTGTTGATGCGGCCTATCGAAATTTTAATAGTGAACAAAAGGAACACAAATAGAGAATACAGGTGGAGGCTAAATGATTTGTTGATAAAAGATCCCTCAGAACAAGAGAGATACAAGGGACTACTAAGGGAATATTTCCAACTAAATAGGGAAGAAGATACTGACATAGCCTGCATATGGGAGGCGAGTAAAGTGTACATAAGAGGACATTTCATTCAACACAGTATAAGGAAAAATAAAGACAAAAGAGCAAAACAGAAGAAACTAATGGACAAGATAGCCAGTTTAGAGGAAAAATTAAAGATTAATCCAAAAGATAAAGAAATTATTTTTAAACTGGAGGTTCTAAAAAGAAATATAGAAGAACAAAACTTGGAAGAAACAGGGAAGAAAATGACATGTGTAAAACAACAAAACTTTGAGAACGCAAACAAGGTAGGAAAGTGGTTAGCGTGGAAGGTGAACAAAAGAAAACAGTCACAATGTATTGATAAAATTCAAGAGGAAGACATCGCATACTTTGATAGAAAAGGAATAGAAAAGCAATTTCTGAAATACTATAGCAATGTACATTATTTTGATCTACACTTGTTGCTCCTGTTGACACAGCCTAGAATCGCAGTGGCAATGGGTAGCAGTGGTTACTTGTTTTGCTACTCATTGAGACCAGAACCGGCCCTAGGTAATTTTCAAGTGTAGGCGAACAGAATTTTGGCGCCTTCCCCCCCAAACCAATTACTGAAAAATAAAAGCGTCGGATAAGCGAAAATGTTGGAGAAATCAACAGAAAAAGCAGTCTCAACTGCGCCCCCATATGTTTTGCGCCCCAAGCGACTGCTTAATTCGCCTCATTGTTGGACCGGCTCTGATTGAGACAGGAGGCGGTGGGTTGGGAAGGAAAAAAAAAAGGAAGCAAGAATGCGGGAGAACCCTCCCACGCCAAGGAGATAAGCCCTTGGGATAAAAATAGTCCAAGCTGATGGAGGCGGCCACCTGTTGCTGGCTTGGCTTGGGCAGCCGTGTGGATCTGTGTCATGGATATCCGTCTGGCGAGAATTGGGCCACCACCTGCCGACGGCAATAGCTTTATTTACTCCGGCTTCTCTCTGGGAAGGAAGGAGCCCTACACCTGCTAGTAGGCCTTTTGCTTGGTGTGTTAAAGCACTGAGCTGCTGAACTTGCAGACCGAAAGGTCGCAGGTTCGAATCCAGGGAATGTAGTGAGCACCCGCTGTTAGCCCCAGCTTCTGCCAACCTAGCAGTTCGAAAACATGCTAATGTGAGTAGATCAATAGGTACTGCTATGGAGGGAAAGTAACGGCGCTCCATGCAGTCATGCCGGCCGCATGATGTTGGAGGAATCTATGGACAATCCGAGGAGCAGAGTGAGTGCCCGCTGTTAGCCTCAGCTTCTGCCAACCTAGCAGTTCAGAAACATGCTAATGTGAGTAGATCAATAGGTACTGCTATGGAGGGAAAGTAACGGTGCTCCATGCAGTCATGCTAGCCACATGACGTTGGAGTCGTATACGGACAATGAATCTGGGGAGGGGAGTGAGCACCTGCTGTTAGCCCCAGCTTCTTCCAACCTAGCAGTTCAGAAACATGCTAATGTGAGTAGATCAATAGGTACCGCTCCGGCGGGAAAGTAACAGCGCTCCATGCAGTCATGCCAGCTGCATGATGTTGGAGTCGTATATGGACAATGAATCCGAGGAGCGGAGTGAGTGCCCGCTGTTAGCTCCAGCTTCTGACAACCTAGCAGTTCGAAAACATGCCAATGTGAGTAGATCAATAGGTACCGCTCCAGCGGGAAGGTAGTCATGCCAGCCACATGACTTTGGAGGCATGTACAGACAATGAATCTGGGGAGGGGAATGAGCATCTGCTGTTAGCCCCAGCTTCTGCCAACCTAGCAGTTCAGAAACATGCTAATATGAGTAGATCAATAGGTACTGCTATGGCGGGAAAGTAACGGCGCTCCAAGCAGTCATGCTAGCCACATGACGTTGGAGTCGTATACGGACAATGAATCTGGGGAGGGGAGTGTGCACCCGCTGTTAGTCCCAGCTTCTGCCAAACTAGCAGTTCGAACACATGCAAATGTGAGTAGATGAATAGGTACTGCTCCGGCGAGAAGGCAAGGGCCACATGACCTTAGGGGAATGGGTTGGGTTTTAGCACAGCAGGTTAACCACCAACTGCAATAAATCTTACAAATTGAAAGGTTGGCAGTTCGAAGCCCGGGTTGGGGTGAGCACCCGATCTTCAGCCCAGCTCACTGCCTACCTAACAGATCAAAAACAGCGGTGAGTAGATAAATAGCTACTGCTCCAGCAGGAAGGTAATGGCGCTCTATGTGTTCACTATATTGTCACCCTTCCCTTTCTGCCTGTTGTTGCTCCAGCTTCTATCAACCTAGCAGTTTGAAAACATTCCAATGTGAGTAGATCAATAGGTACCGCTCCGGCGGGAAGGTAACGGCGCTCCATGCAGTCATGCCAGTGGCCACATGACCTTGCAGGAGTCTATGGACAATGCCGGCTCTTCGGTTTAGAAATGGAGATGAGCACCAACCCACAGAGTTGGACATGACTGGACTTAACATCAGGGGAAACCTTTACCTTTACTAATATAATAATAATAATAATAATAATAATAATAATAATAATAATAATAATAATAATAATAGAAGACCTGGCTCTGGCTCACAAATGGGACCCTGAAGAAGGAGACAGAAGGCCTGATCCTTGCAGCCCAGGAGCAAGACATCAGGACAAAGGCCATTCAGGCCAAGATCGAAAAATCAGCTGATGACCCAAAATGCAGACTGTGCAAGGAAACCGATGAAACCATTGATCATCTCGTCAGCTGCTGTAAGAAAATTGCACAGACAGACTACAAACAGAGGCACAACTATGTGGCCCAAATGATCCATTGGAACTTATGCCTCAAGTACCACCTCCCAGCAGCAAAGAACTGGTGGGATCACAAACCTGCAAAAGTCTTGGAAAATGAGCACGCAAAGATACTGTGGGACTTCCGAATCCAGACTGACAAAGTTCTGGAACACAACACACCAGACATCACAGTTGTGGGAAAGAAAAAGGTTTGGATCATTGATGTCGTCATCCCAGGTGACAGTCGCATTGACGAAAAACAATAGGAAAAACTCAACTGCTATCAGGACCTCAAGATTGAACTTCAAAGACTCTGGCAGAAACCAGTGCAGGTGGTCCCGGTGGTGATGGGCACACTGGGTGCCGTGCCAAAAGATCTCAGCCGGCATTTGGAAACAATAGACATTGACAAAATTACGATCTGCCAGCTGCAAAAGGCCACCCTGCTGGGATGTGCACGCATCATCCGAAAATACATCACACAGTCCTAGACACTTGGGAAGTGTTCGACTTGTGGTTTTGTGATATGAAATCCAGCATATCTATCTTGTTTGCTGTGTCATAATAAAATAATAATAATAATAATAATAATAATAATAATAATAATAATAATAATACATCACACAGTCCTAGACACTTGGGAAGTGTTCGACTTGTGATTTGTGATATGAAATCCAGCATATCTATCTTGTTTGCTGTGTCATAATAAAATAATAATAATAATAATAATAATAATAATAATAATAATAATAATAATAATAATAATAATAATACATCACACAGTCCTAGACACTTGGGAAGTGTTCGACTTGTGATTTGTGATATGAAATCCAGCATATCTATCTTGTTTGCTGTGTCATAATAAAATAATAATAATAATAATATACATCACACAGTCCTAGACACTTGGGAAGTGTTCGACTTGTGATTTGTGATATGAAATCCAGCATGTCTATCTTGTTTGCTGTGTCATAATAAATAATAATAAATATGCTGGCTCTTCAACTTAGAAATGGAGATGAGACCAACCCCCAGAGCCGGACACGACTGGACTTAACGTCAGGGGAAACCTTTCTCCAAACTTCTCAACGGATTTACAATTTCCCGCTTTCTTTGAAGAGCTTTGATTCGCAATAACAACACCCCCAAACTGGGTGCTCTGGGTTGACAGAGACATCTCCCCAAAGTCCCATCAAAGGGCGGATCGGAACCCCTTGCTTTGCCTTCTTCTCCAGCCGGATATCTCGAGCGAGAAGAAGAGCCCGTGCCTTCCCGGCTCCTGCTCCACATTTCCCTGGGGAGAAACTGCCGTGTCTATTTTTAGAGCCGGTCACGCAATGCAAAAGCCCAGGAATAAACAGAAGTGGGGCGGGAAAGGGGGGGGTGTAGGGCGGCGAGAAGGGTGGAGACACGGGCGATGCTTATTGGACCACGGTGCTACGTTGCGGTCGCTCCGATTCATTTACTCATGGCCTGTCTTAAGTGGTTTTTTCCTGGCGGAAATGCTCAAGACGCTCATGCCCGAGTGAGTTTGGCAATCTGTTCCGTCTTGCGCCCTTCTTTCTACCTGAGCTTGCACGGAAAGGAGCGAGGAACAGGTAGCCGGCGTCTCGGAGTTGTCTTTTTTCGGTGCCATCCTCCATTGCCGGCCCACGACGCCCTGGCATCAACGGGTGCGGAGGTGGCACTGATGGAAGGTGCTCTGCATCAGATGGCAGGTGTCACTTGCAATCGGGTTGCGCTTGGTTGGCGCCAGAGACCTAGCTGAGCAGATGGGCACCAGGAGAACGCCGCAATGCAGGCAGAGCATCATCGCGACAAGCCCACCTGATCTCCCGGTTTCTTTTTCTTTTTTTTAATACCAACAACAACAACTCTTTATTGATTAGTCAATTTTGACCATGTCAAAACATGTGAAACATACAAAACGTACACACTTACCCATACATACATTAAAACCATGTATAGATACAAAGTATCCCGGCCTACTAGCCTATCAACCCACTCCTAGGTAGTTGTGCAAATCTATCTATCTATTAGACATGTCCAAAAAATCGTTTTGAATCGTATATCGGAATTATTTCGGATTGTTCTCGCTTTTTGATACGCATTCCGAGACATTGTCTCACAGCGCAACCAGCAATGTAATTCGAACCATTGTTGGCCCATTCTCTAATTGTCTCTTAATGTTTCGTTAATTCCCCCCCCAATTTTTTTAAAAAAATATATTTTAAAAAATATTTTAAAAATTGTTTTTGTTTCTGCAACCTACCTTGAATGGGAGCTTAGCGCAGCCTAACATGGCTGCCGCTCACCGGCCAATCAGAAGCTTCCACGATGGACGCAAAGGGTTTTGTTGCTGGTTCTTTTTCTTAGCAAGGGAATTTCTAGTTTTCAAAGTATCTTTGCACTCCTTGCCAGGGCATTGCTTGGTCCATTTCTAATGGAAGGCATTGGGTTGAGGCTTGTGGGATTACATAGCCAGAGACACCATTGATTTCCAGTGTCCTTCTTGCTTACAAATATAGCAAGGGAATTTCTAGTTTTCAAAGTATCTTTGCACAACTTGCAAGGGCATTGCAAATTTGATGAGGATAGCTCAAGAAATGAGGGCGGGAGAGCCCTGTAAAAGTCCCCCCCCCCTCGGGTACCTTTTTTTTTTTTTTTTGGCAATTGCGCATGCGCCATTTTAGAAACATTTAGAATCATTATGAATTTTCGGAAATATCCGAAATTTTTGGGTGAAAAAATCAGAAATACTTTCTATATCGAAGGGCCAGTGCCCCCACTTTAGAAACGAGAATTGAAACATTTTTTTCATCGATCGGACACCTCAACATCTCTAAGCTTGCTCACCCAATGATGCACAGAACTCACATCAACACAATCACCATAAACAGCTTGCATTCTCTGGTGAATCTCATTTGGGAATCTCCAATAAATCTCCAATGACTTCATGTTGCTTAAGTCGCATTGACCGACCGTCTACGCAGGGTTCCATACTTCGCACTTTAACAAAACAACCGTTCAATGCTAAGGCTTCTCCGTCTGCGCAGGGTTCCATACTTCGCACTTTAACAACACAACCGTTCAATGCTAAGACTTCTCCGTCTGCGCAGGGTTCCATACTTCGCACTTTAACAACACAACCGTTCAATGCTAAGGCTTCTCCGTCTGCGCAGGGTTCCATACTTCGCACTTTAACAACACAACCGTTCAATGCTAAGACTTCTCCGTCTGCGCAGGGTTCCATACTTCGCACTTTAACAAAACAACCGTTCAATGCTAAGGCTTCTCCGTCTGCGCAGGGTTCCATACTTCGCACTTTAACAACACAACCGTTCAATGCTAAGACTTCTCCGTCTGCGCAGGGTTCCATACTTCGCACTTTAACAACACAACCGTTCAATGCTAAGGCTTCTCCGTCTGCGCAGGGTTCCATACTTCGCACTTTAACAACACAACCGTTCAATGCTAAGGCTTCTCCGTCTACGCAGGGTTCCATACTTGGCACTTTAACAACACAACCGTTCAATGCTAAGACTTCTCCGTCTGCGCAGGGTTCCATACTTCGCACTTTAACAACACAACCGTTCAATGCTAAGACTTCTCCGTCTGCGCAGGGTTCCATACTTGGCACTTTAACAACACAACCGTTCAATGCTAAGACTTCTCCGTCTGCGCAGGGTTCCATACTTCGCACTTTAACAACACAACCGTTCAATGCTAAGACTTCTCTGTCTGCGCAGGGTTCCATACTTGGCACTTTAACAACACAACCGTTCAATGCTAAGGCTTCCCGCCAAATGGAACTAACTGTAGAGGAGAGTCTACCGAACAAGCTGGTACCAGGACTGCCATCTGTTGAGGAGTTACGAAGGTGGAGGCATTACATTTCATTCCACACTTATAGTTATTTTTTCCTCCCAAACTGAAAGTGTCCAGAAGTCACTTCTGTTTTTTTTTTTTAAAAAAGACATTTCCTGCTGCGAAAGACGTCTCTCGCCGTCTTCCTTCTACCGACGCTCCCCCCTCGAAGCTGGCGCCGGGCGAATGGGAAGTTGGCAGCGAAAGCCTTGGGTTTCCTGTCCTTGTGAGAAACACCCAGGCTTCCTTTGCCAAAGTCGAGGGAGGAACTGGGGCAGCTGACTCGAAGGGGGAGTTCTGTCACCAGTGGGGCCCCCAGCGGAGACGGGAATCGCAAGCTCAGAAATCCAAAAGCGGGGCTTTTTAGTGATTCCGCAAGACTTGGAGGGAGAACAACATGGGGGCCTTCTTTAGAATGGGAAACTTGATCAGGATCCAGTGTGTCTTGACATTGTGTCGAATTAGAAATACATACAGTAGAGCAGGGGTCCCCAAACTAAGGCCCGGGGGCCGGATGTGGCCCTCCGAGGTCATTTGCCTGGCCCCCGCCCTCAGTTTTATAATATAATATATTGTATATACATATAATATTGATAATAATATTATAATGTAATACAATATAACACTAATAATAATACCATATAATAATATTAATTATATATTCTATATTACATATAATATTACTAATAATATTATAGTATAGTGGTATAGTTCAATATAGTAATATATAATGCTAATATTGTGCTATGCTAATAATATAATATATTGTATGTACATATAATTTGTAAGCCACTCTGAGTCCCCTTTGGGGTCAGAAGGGTGTGATACAAATGTAGTAAATAAATGCAGTAAATAAATAAATAATAAATAAATACATTTTAGACTTAGGCTCGCCCAAAGTCTGAAATGACTTGAAGGCACACAACAACAACAACAACAACAACAACAACAACAACAACAACCCTAATTAACTTGACTATCTCATTGGCCAGAAGCAGAAGCACACTTCCCATTGAAATCCTGATAAATGTATGTTGGTTAAAATTATTTTTATTTTTAAATATTGTATTGTTCTTTCGTTGTTGTTGTTGTTGCTTTTGCACTACAAATAAGACATGTGCAGTGTGCATCAGAATTTGTTTGTATTTTTGTTTTCAAATGATAATCCGGCCCCTCAACAGTCTGAAGGATTGTGGACCGGCCCTCGGCTTAAAAAGTTTGGGGACCCCTGCAGTAGAGTCTCACTTATCCAACATAAACGGGCCGGCAGAACATTGGATAAGCGAAAACGTTATATAATAAAGAGGGATTAAGAAAAAGTCTATTAAACATCAAATTAGGTTATGATTTTACAAATTAAGCACCAAAACATCATGTTTTACAACACATTTGACAGGAAAAGCAGTTCAATACACAGTAATGTTATGTAGTAATTACTGTATTTATGAATTTAACTCCAAAATATCACAATGTATTGAAAACATTGACTACAAAAACATTGACTACTAAAAGGATAAGTGAATGTCGGATAAGTGAGACTCTACTGAAATATGAAATAATTACTATGGTATATTAATACAGAACAATATAAACTTTAAAAGCAGGACAGTAAATAAAGAGCAACACTGAAAGTAGGGAAATTGGGAATTCCGGACAGGAAACAATCAGGGACAGCTAACACTTCCCAACAAAGGATTCTCCCAGGCAGGAAGCAAACAGGTTTTGAAGCTGTAAGGCCAACAAATGATTCCCATAAACCACAGCAACGTGTGGCCGGGCAAAGCTAATATATTATATTATTAGTATAGCATAATATGTTTATTATATATTATATTATTATTTTATTATGACACAGCAAACAAGATAGATATGCTGGATTTCGTATCACAAAACCACAAGTTGAATACTTCCCAAGTGTCTAGGACTGTATTATTATTATTATTATTATTATTATTATTATTATTATTATTATTATTATTATTATATGACACAGCAAACAAGATAGATATGCTGGATTTCGTTTCACAAAATCAGAAGTCGAACACTTCCCAAGTGTCTAGGACTGTGTGATGTATTTTCGGATGATACGTGCAGATCCCAGTGGGGTGGCCTTTTGCAGTTGACAGATCGTAATTTTGTCAATGTCTATTGTTGCCGGCTGAGATCTTTTGGCACAACACCCAGTTCGCCCATCACCACCGGGACCACCTGCACTGGTTTCTGCCAGAGTCTTTGCAGTTCAGTCTTGAGGTCCTGATAGCAGCTGAGTTTTTCCTGTTGTTTTTCATTAATGCGACTGTCACCTGGGATGGCAACATCAATGATCCAAACCTTTTTCTTTTCCACAACTGTGATGTCTGGTGTGTTGTGTTCCAGAACTTTGTCAGTCTGGATTCGGAAGTCCCACAGTATCTTTGCGTGCTCATTTTCCAATACTTTTGCAGGTTTGTGATCCCACCAGTTCTTTGCTGCTGGGAGGTGGTACTTGAGGCATAAGTTCCTATGAATCATTTGGGCCTCTGTTTGTAGTCTGTCTGTGCGATTTTCTTACAGCAGCTGAGGATGTGATCCATGGTTTCGTCAGTTTCCTTGCACAGTCTGCATTTTGGGTCATCAGCTGATTTTTCGATCTTGGCCTTAATTGCCTTTGTTCTGATGTCTTGCTCCTGGGCTGCAAGGATCAGGCCTTCTGTCTCCTTCTTCAGGGTCCCATTCGTGAGCCAGAGCCAGGTCTTTTCCTTGTCAGGTTTTCCTTCAATTTTGTCAAGGAACTTTCTATGCAATGTTTTGTTGTGCCAGCTGTCAGCTCTAGTTTGTAGTGCGGTTTTCTTGTACTGATTCTTTGTCTGCTGTGTTTTGAGGAGTTTCTGATTTTTGACTTCAATCAAAGCAGGTTCTTCACTTTGCTTTACATATTCTGCCAGGGCATGTTATAATAATAATAATAATAATAATAATAATAATAATAATAATAATAATAATAATAATAATAATAATAATAATAATGACCATTGCCCTGCTTTATCTCATTCGGAGGAGACTCAAAAGCAAAAATACCAACATCCTGTCATTTTATGTTACTTTATTGAATATTCTGGATTTTTCCCCCCTTTTCTTGATCTCGCAGCTCAACTCTCCCATGAATCCGGTGAGCAGCACGGAAGACATCAAGCCTCCCTTGGGCATCAATGGCGTCCTTAAAGTGCCAGTTCATCCTTCATCGGCCATGGCCTCCTTCACCAAGCACATATGTGCCATCTGTGGCGACCGATCTTCAGGTAATGCCAGCCATGGAAGGGTTTTAAATGGTGGTTCCCAATTGTTGGTCCTCCAGATGTTGTGGACTTCAGGTCTCAAAAGTCCAACCAGGTTGCCCAATGGTCGGAAATTCTGGGAGATGTCATCCAAAACACCTGGAAGACTGAAATTTGGGATTCTTCCTTTGGACATGAGTTGATGGACTTGATAGTGTTTCCCAATTGTTGGTCCTCCAGATGTTGTGGACTTCAGGTCTCAAAAGTCCAACCAGGTTGCCCAATGGTCGGAAATTCTGGGAGATGTCAACCAAAACACCTGGAAGACTGAAATTTGGGATTCTTCCTTTGGACATGAGTTGATAGACTTGATAGTGTTTCCCAATTGTTGGTCCTCCAGATGTTGTGGGCTTCAGGACTCAAGAGTCGAACCAGGTTGCCCAATGGTCGGAAATTCTGGGAGATGTGATCCAAAACACCCGGAAGACTGAAATTTGGGATTCTTCCTTTGGACATGAGTTGATGGACTTGATAGTGTTTCCCAATTGTTGGTCCTCCAGATGTTGTGGACTTCAGGACCCAAGAGTCCAACCAGGTTGCCCAATGGTCGGAAATTCTGGGAGGTGTCATCCAATACACCCGGAAGACCAAAATTTGGGATCCTTCCTTTGGACAAGGAATTCATTATGAGTTGATGGACTTGATAGTTTTTCCCAATTGTTGGTCCTCCAGATGTTGTGGACTTCAGGTCTCAAAAGTCCAACCAGGTTGCCCAATGGTCGGAAATTCTGGGAGATGTCATCCAAAACACCTGGAAGACTGAAATTTGGGATTCTTCCTTTGGACATGAGTTGATAGACTTGATAGTGTTTCCCAATTGTTGGTCCTCCAGATGTTGTGGGCTTCAGGACTCAAGAGTCGAACCAGGTTGCCCAATGGTCGGAAATCCTGGAAGATGTCACCCAAAACACCCGGAAGACCAAAATTTGGGATTCTTCCCAAATCGGTAGGATTGATCTGAGCCGTAAACACAGTACTTGCTCTCTGTCCACAGGTAAACATTACGGCGTCTACAGCTGTGAGGGCTGCAAGGGCTTCTTCAAGAGGACGGTGCGGAAGGACTTGACCTACACCTGCCGCGACAATAAGGACTGCTTGATTGACAAGCGCCAGCGGAACCGATGCCAATATTGCCGGTACCAGAAGTGTCTTGCGATGGGCATGAAAAGGGAAGGTAAGGCACAAAGGCGGTAGGAGAACGTTGTTAGGGCAGATCTTCACACCAATATGGTCAAAGCCTAGACTTGAGCATTGCATAGAGGAGACTTGAACTACTCTTGAGCTAGAATAGACTTGTTGAATCAATGGGATTTATTTCTGTGTAAACACTAGTGATGTGCACAGTATTTGTTTCATCTGTTTCATTCGTCTATTCGTTTAGTATCTGATGTGTTCCAATGGGTGTTAAAAATAATAATATTAATAACAATAGTTATTCTGGGACCCTAAGCTGAGTCTGAGAGAGATCCACTTTCCCATGACATCTGATGTGTGCCAATAGGTGTTAATAATAATATTAATATTAATAACAATAGTTATTCTGGGACCCAAAGCTGAGTCTGAGAGAGTCCCACTTCCCCATGACATCTGATGTGTGCCAATGGGTGTTAATAATAATATTAATAACAATAGTTACTCTGGGACCCAAAGCTGAGTCTGAGAGAGGTCCGCTTCCCCATGACATCTGATGTGTGCCAATGGGTGTTAATAATAATATTAATATTAATAACAATAGTTACTCTGGGACCCAAAGCTGAGTCTGAGAGAGGCCCGCTTCCCCATGACATCTGATGTGTGCCAATGGGTGTTAATAATAATATTAATATTAATAACAATAGTTACTCTGGGACCCAAAGCTGAGTCTGAGAGAGGCCCGCTTCCCCATGACATCTGATGTGTGCCAATGGGTGTTAATAATAATATTAATAACAATAGTTACTCTGGGACCCAAAGCTGAGTCTGAGAGAGGTCCGCTTCCCCATGACATCTGATGTGTGCCAATGGGTGTTAATAATAATATTAATATTAATAACAATAGTTACTCTGGGACCCAAAGTTGAGTCTGAGAGAGGCCTGCTTCTCCATGAAATCTGATGTGTTCCAATGGGTGTTAATAATAATAATAATATTAATAACAATAGTTATTCTGGGACCCTAAGCTGAGTTCGAGAGAGGCCTGCTTCCCCATGACATCTGACATGTACTAAATGGGTGTTAATAATAATAAAATTAGTATTAATAACAATAGTTACTCTGGGACCCAAAGCTGAATCTGAGAGAGGAGTGCTTCCCCATGATAGCTGATGTGTGCCAGTGGGTATTAATTAATATTAATATTATTAATAATAATATTAATAACAATAGTTATTCTGGGACCCTAAGCTGAGTCTGAGAGAAGCCCATTTTTTTTCGTAAGCGAGACGAAAATTCTATTCTATTCGGAAATGGCGACAAATGCAAATGTGATACAAAACGAATGAAACTAAACAAAATGAACAGCGATTCTATACAAATGCACATCACTAGTTAACACACTGTCTGATTATTGATTCAGCAACTCTACTTAGGAGTAACCAGTGAGATTCCAGTCCAGGTAAGTTGGCCTGTGGGCCTCACCGTTTTGAGTACCGTTGATATTGAAACGTTCTCATTAGAAGAAGCTTTCCTTCCCCGGCGAGTTCCCTCCGTTAACGTCCAAATAGACTGGATTCCTGTTGGTGACTTACACACACATAACCTCTTTTAAAGAAATGGTTGGAGATCTTGGAGGTTCTGAGGTCTGCTGGAAACTAGGCAGGTGGGGTGAAATGATGTCCCTGGGTGGGACATCCACCTCACAACCTCTGAGGACGCCTGCCACAGATGTGGACGAAACGTCAGGAGAGAAAGCTTCTGGAACATGGCCACACAGCCCGAACGACTCACAGCAATCCTGTGATTCTGGCCATGAAAGCCTTTGACAACACATTGAATTATTATTATTATTATTATTATTATTATTATTATTATTATTATTATTATTATTATTTTGTTATGACACAGCAAACCAGATAGATATGCTGGATTTCGTATCACAAAGTCAAACACTTCCCAAGTGTCTAGGACTGACTGTGTGATGTATTTTTGGATGATGCATTATTATTATTTGAAACACAACAAGATGAGTCCACAGCAAACACTATTATTATTATTATTATTATTATTATTATTATTATTATTATTATTATTATTATTATTATTATCACTGTAGGAAAATTGTTGGAAATTAGGCAAGTGGGGTGTATATATCTGTGGAATAATGTCCACAGATATAAATACAACAACAACAACAACAACAACAACAACAACAACAACAATAATAATAATAATAATAATATGAGTGAGTGTTTGACTTGTGATTTTGTGAAACAAAATCCAGCATAACTATCTTGTTTGCTGTGTCATACAACGTCGTTGTGTCAATAATAATAATAATATAATATACATCACACAGTACTAAACACTTAGGAAGTGTTCGACTTGTGATTTTGTGATACGAAATCCAGCATATAGATCTCGTTTGCTATGTCATACTAATAATAATAATAATAATAATAATAATAATAATATACATCACACAGTCCTAGACACTTGGGAAGTGTTCGACTTGTGATTCTGTGATACGAAATCCAGGATATAGATCTCGTTTGCTGTGTCATACTATGTCTTTGTGTCAATAATAATAATAATAATAATAATAATAATAATAATAATAATAATAATAATAATAATAATAAAGGCCTGATCCTTGCAGCCCAGGAGCAAGCCATCAGAACAAAGGCAATTAAGGCCTTTGCAAGGAAGCTGACGAAACCATTGATCATCTCCTCAGCTGCTGTAAGAAAATTGCACAGACAGACTACAAACAGAGGCATAACTGTGTGGCCCAAATGATCCATTGGAACTTATGCATCAAGTACCACCTCCCAGCAGCAAAGAACTGGTGGGATCACAAACCAGCAAAGGTCGTGGAAAATGAACACGCAAAGATACTGTGGGACTTCCGAATCCAGACTGACAAAGTTCTGGAACACAACACACCAGATATCACAGTTGTGGAAAAGAACAAGGTTTGGATAATTGATGTCGCCATCCCAGGTGACAGTCGCATTGATGAAAAACAACAGGAAAAACTCAGCCGCTATCAGGACCTCAAGATTGAACTTCAAAGACTCTGGCAGAAACCAGTGCAGGTGGTCCCGGTGGTGATGGGCACACTGGGTGCCATGCCAAAAGATCTCAGCCGGCATTTGGAAACAATAGACATTGACAAAATTACGATCTGCCAATTGCAAAAGGCCACCCTGCTGGGATCTGCACGCATCATCCGAAAATACACCACACAGTCCTAGACACTTGGGAAGTGTTCGACTTGTGATTTTGTGATACGAAATCCAGCATATCTATCTTGTTTGCTGTGTCATACAACATCTTTGTGTCAATAATAATAATAATAATAATAATAATAATAATAATAATAATAGTTAAGACGGGCGAAGTTCTGTTTTGGTGCCTCCCGCGTCTTTACTAAATGGAGATTCGCCTTTCCTGTTGCCTTGATGCTTTGAGGTGGTTTCCGCTTCAAAAGACCAACCTTCTCGGGACGCGTTCTTTGCCGCAGCCCAGAGAATCCCTTCCCATGGATGCCGAGGGAGCCCCGGGAAGAGCGAGCGCTAAGCAAATCTGACATGCTTGATTTACGGGGGGTTATTCAAGGACTTGCACGTGTGCCGTGGCTGGAAATGTCAAGCTCGGCACTTCTCCTGGGAAGAGCCGAGGAGGAGGTTCCAAAGGAGACTGGTTTGGAAGGAAACGGGAAGGGGCCCACCCCGAACAAGGAGGGAATGGACTCGGTGGACGTTGGAGTCCAACCAAGGGAAGTCTGAACAGCCACAGAAGATTCCTCCATAGGCCAGGATTGGGGGGACTTCTGGCAAAGTTTGGGAGAATCTAATAATAATAATAATAATAATAATAATAATAATAAGAAGAAGAAGAAGAAGAAGAAGAAGAAGTAACAAATCTTGGCTATCAAACATGTAAGAATTCTCACAAAATTTCGCATCTGATGTACATGGATGACCTGAAGCTGTATGGGAAAACGGAAACTGAAATCCAGTCTCTGACCAACACTGTCTGAATTTTTAGCCCTGATATCAGCATGGAGTTTGGTTTGGACAAATGTTTGACAGTGGCATTGAAGAAGGGAAAAATCATTTGAAAGTGAGGGCATAAATATGCCCAATGGCCAAACAATAAAGTGTCACCAGCCAGAGGCCTATAAATATCTACAGCTGAACTACATCAAGCATGAACATGTGAAAACTGTGGTCAGTAAAGAATACACACAAAGGGTCAGAAAAATTCTCAAAAGCAAGCTCAATGGAGGCAACACCACCAAGGACATAAACACCTGGGCCATACCTGTCATAAGATATACTGCTGGCATTATAAACTGGAGATAGATGGAACTGGACAGTTTGGACAGAAAAACAAGAAAACTCATGACCATTCATCATTCCCTGCACCCTCGCAGTGATGTTGACCGGCTATATCTGCCTAGAAGATCAGGGGGCAGAGGACTCTTGCAAGTGAAACAAGCAGTCAAAGAAGAAGAACATGCCCTGGAAGAAGATGTAAAGCAAAGTGAAGAACCTGCTTTGATTGAAGTCAAAAATCAGAAACTCCTCAAAGCACAGCAGACAAAAAACCAGTACAAGAAAACCGCACTACAAACTAGAGCTGACAGCTGGCACAACAAAGCATTGCATGGAAAGTTCCTTGACAAAATTGAAGGAAAAGCTGAGAAGGAGAAGACCTGGCTCTGGCTCACGAATGGGACCCTGAAGAAGGAGACAGAAGGCCTGATCCTTGCAGCCCAGGAGCAAGACATCAGGACAAAGGCAATTCAGGCCAAGATCGAAAAATCAGCTGATGACCCAAAATGCAGACCCTGCAAGGAAACTGACGAAACCATTGATCATATCCTCAGCTGCTGTAAGAAAATTGCACAGACAGACTACAAACAGAGGCACAACTATGTGGCCCAAATGATCCATTGGAACTTATGCCTCAAGTACCACCTCCCACTCCAATCTTTCCAGTAACTGCATTTCCCACCCTCAGCTTGTACTCGAGTCAATAAATTTTCCCAGTTCGGTGATTAAATTAGGTGCCTCGGCTTGTATTCGGGTTGGCTTATACTCGAGTATATACGGTACTGTCAATGTTGCCTGATATTGGGTTACAAAGACTACTACTAACTTGATCTCAATGTGGTCTTATATTGAGTTAAAGCATTAAAAAAATACGGTAATTAACTTGCTATCAATATCATCTAATGTTGAGTTCGGGTCAGTTACAAGGACTTGTTATTTACAGTAGAGTCTCACTTATCCAAGCTAAACGGGCCGGCAGAAGCTTGGATAAGCAAATATCTTGGATAATAAGGAGGGATTAAGGAAAAGCCTATTAAACATCAAATTAGGTTATGATTTTACAAATTAAGCACCAAAACATCATGTTATACAACAAATTTGACAGAAAAAGTAGTTCAATATGCAGTAATGTTATGTTGTAATTACGGTATTTACGAATTTAGCACCAAAATATCACGATATATTGAAAACATTGACTACAAAAATGGCTTGGATAATCCAGAAGCTTGGATAAGCGAGTGTTGGATAAGTGAGACTCTACTGTACGATCAACTGTATTTGATAATTGGGTTGTAGACAGTTGTAAAGACTCATAACTTGCTTTCAATATCATTTTATTTGGGTTAGGATTAATTGTAAGGACTAGTAACTTGCTATCAATACCATCGGGCCAATTACAAGGCCTAGTAACTTGATGTCTGTATTGGGACTTTTTTATTTATTTTATTTGCAGTATTTATATTCCGCCCTTCTTTCTCACCCCGAAGGGGACTCAGGGCGGATTACAATCTATATATATACAAGAGTGATGGCATCAGGGCAGCAGACAAAACAACAAAACTACAGGCCCCCCAGCTTCGAAATTTGACAACACAACCCATCATCCACGCCTCTAGGTTGATACAACAAAAAGAAAAGAAAAATAAAGTCCTAATTAGAGGGAGAGGAATAATAGTTTTTATCCAATTGCTGCCAGTTTGAAGGCTAAGCTCCGCCCACTTGGTCTCCTAGCAACCTACTCAGCCCAGGGGACTGGCACAGTTAGGCCTCACTTAGGCCTCTTCCACAGATTATCAGATTTTAACTGGATTATATAGCAGTGTAGACTCAAGGCCCTTCCACACAGCTATATAACCCATTTATAATCTTATATTATCTGCTTTGAACTGGATTATCTTGACTCCACACTGCCATATAATCCACTTCAGTGTGCATACTAAACATAAAGACAACCATACAACAGATATTCAATACCACCACTACCTCAACAATTTCTCACCAACACCACCAGACAACGCCACAGCAACGCGTGGCCGGGCACAGCTAGTGAACACATATATGGCAAACATTCAATGCCAACAGACAAACAACATACAGTATAGACAGACACAGAGGCATTTAACATTTTTTCCAGCTTCACGATTCCGGCCACAGGGGGAGCTGTTGCTTCACTGTCCACTAGTGGCTGTACTTCCTCATTCCTTTCCTCGTGTTTTTGCTGGCAGTTTTATGATGTTGTAAATTAGTTAAATTAGCCTCCCACATAAAGTGTACCTAAATTTCCCTACTTGACAGATGTCTTTCGGGGCTGCATAGGTCAACAGTAAGCCGGGCTATTTAATGGTCGGGGGCTTAACCCGACCCGGGCTTCGAACTCATGACCTCTCGGTCACTAGTGATTTATTGCAGCTGGTTACTAGCCAGCTGCGCCACAGCCCGGCCCTTAACCGAAGGGGTACGTGGTACTTTTCAATAGTAAGGACTAGTTGCATGTTCTCCATTACCAGTAACTTGCTAATTGTAAAAGATCCGAATTTTTTAGGACTCTGAGTTGAAAGGGAGTGGGAACATTAATTTATTTTCATTATAAGGACTAATACCTGGCTGTCGATAGTATCATCTGTGTTTCTAAGTACTCTCAGCCAAAGGATAGCAAGCACCATGCGTTCTTCTCTATAACAGGCTATAAATAAATATAGTCTGAGATTCTTAAGAGGCTGGATGCCTGCCTTGACACACACTCTTCTTAACAGCTCTGTCCTCGCATCTCATGTTTGTATCTTCTTCTTGGACTTGGGTGGCATCAGATCTTCTCTTCAAGTGGTCCTTCAAACCTCCTATTACCACGTCTGGTTGGAAACCTACTCTTGTTTCCTTCCTTCCTTCTCATTAAGGCAGGACTTAAAGCGCCTTTGAGTGTTCCGGGAAGACTAATAACTGGGGAGGAAATGTCAACCATCTGTTGATGTAAATAACATTTTGTTTTCTCTGTTTCACTTGTTTGTTATGAGTAGGGGCTTTGTGGCAGAGTGGAAATGGCGAGTCTTGGGGATGATTTCTTCAGTCCATGGGAGTATACCAGTGGTTCTCCATCTGGGGTCTTCGGATGTTTTTGGCCTTCATCTCCTAGAAATCCTAACAGTTAGTAAAACAGACTTGGATTTCTGGGAGTTGTAGGCCAAAAACATCTGGAGGACCCCAGGTTGAGAACCTCTGAATTATAGCATCCACCTCAAAACCCTAGAAATGGTGAGTCATCCATGTCTGGGTTTCAAGAACTCCCCTTAGTCCACAATAACAAGAAATAATTAGACATGTCCAAAAAATCGTTTTGAATCGTATATCGGAATTATTTCGGATTGTTCTCGCTTTTTGATACGCATTCCGAGACATTGTCTCACAGCGCAACCAGCAATGTAATTCGAACCATTGTTGGCCCATTCTCTAATTGTCTCTTAATGTTTCGTTAATTTGCCCCCCCCCCAAAAAATTTTTTTTAAAATATATTTTTAAAAATATTTTAAAAAAATTGTTTCTGCAACCTACCTTGAATGGGAGCTTAGCGCAGCCTAATATGGCTGCCGCTCCCCGGGCAATCAGAAGCTTCCACGATGGATGCAAAGGTGAAGGCTAACGTCCTCTGCGTCCACATGGAAGATTGCCATACAAGCCCGGTGTGTAGCGATTGCACATGCGCGTCCGCCATTTTAGAAACATTTAGAATCATTACGAATTTTCCGAAATATCCGAAACTTTTGGGTGAAAAAATCGGAAATACTTTCTATATCGAAGCGCCAGCACCCCCTACTTTAGAAACGAGAATTGAATCATTTTTTTCATCGATCGGACATGCCTAGAAATAATATTAAACCACTGGGAAAATAATATAGACTGAACCGGGTAAGAAAGGTTTTGGCCAATCTCCCAATTCCATTGTCATACAATAAGCCATTTTTTTTCTTTTCGTGGGCAAGTTGTTCCTTTCGTGCAGTGCCCTGTATGTTGACGGCACTCTCAAAATTAAGACTCATAAGTTGACGACTGCTATTACTACTGAACCGCAGCCTCAGCCGCTGCGTTTTACTACAGCAATGTTTCATTTCCAAATTTTTACTCTATTACAGGGATGGAGCACCATCCATCCCGGCCCACAAGACTCCCTGGAAGGCAGGAAGAACAAGGTATTCCCCTTTCAAATATTATTGGACCAGCTGTTAAGCAGCAAAAACTTGTTTATATTTATATATCCAAAAGTGGACCCTCTATTTTGACCATACTCGGGCTAGAAGCTACCATAGAAGACAAGAGATGGGGGGAATGTATTTTTGGAGTGTAGGTATGTGAAGTTGTAAATATCAAATCTGTAGAAATGCGAATTATGGTGTATACTCTTACCCTCCTTGTAGCACCATTTATGAGCATTTCTTTGCTGGCCTAGCCTTCAGGAGTTCAGGTTCATCTCCATCCCACCATGAGTTGTCCATAATGGACCTTGTGGAGGATTAGGCTACTTTGTACAGGTCACGATCCTACATAAGGATTGTGTAAAGTTCTATACATCTGGGAGTCTGCTTTCTCTGTATCTTCTCTTCTTCTGTAGGACTCTTGAGGGGCAGAATACTGCGTAGCCTTCAGGAGTTCAGGTTCATCTCCATCCTACCATGAGTTGTCCATAATGGACCTTGCGGAGGATCGGGCTACTTTGCACAGATCACGATCCTAAATAAGGCTTGTGTAAAGTTCTATACATTTGGGAGTCTGCTTTCTCTGTGTCTTCTCTTCTTTCATAGGACTCTTGAGGGGCGGAATACTGCGTAGCCTTCAGGAGTTCAGGTTCATCTCCATCCCACCAGGAGTTGTCCATAGTGGACCTTGCGGAGGATTAGGCAACTTTGTACAGGTCACGATCCTACATAAGGATCGCGTAAAATTCTATGTATCTGAGAGTCTTTCTCTGCGTAGTCTTCAAGAGTTCAGGTTCACCTCCATCCCACCATGAGTTGTCTGTAGTGGACCTTATGGAGGATTGGGCTACTTTGCACAGATCACGATCCTACATAAGGCTTGTGTAAAGTTCTATACATCTGGGAGTCTGCTTTCTCTGTGTCTTCTCTTCTTTCGTAGGACTCTTGAGGGGCGGAATACTGCGTAGCCTTCAGGAGTTCAGGTTCATCTCCATCCCACCATGAATTGTCCATAATGGACCTTGCGGAGGATTAGGCTACTTTGTACAGGTCACGATCCTACATAAGAATCACGTAAAATTCTATACATGGGAGTCTTTCTCTGCGTAGTCTTCAAGAGTTCAGGTTCACCTCCATCCCACCATGAGTTGTCTGTAGTAGACTTTATGGAGGATTTGGTATCTTTGTCCAGGTCACGATCCTACATAAGGATCGTATAAAGTTCTATACATCTGGGAGTCTTTCTCTGTGTAGTCTTCAAGAGTTCAGGTTCACCTCCATCCCACTATACGTTGTCTGTAGTGAACCTTATGGAGGATCAGGCTACTTTGTTCAGGTCACAGTCCTACATAAGGCTTGTGTAAAGTTCTATACATCTGGGTGTCTGCTTTCTCTGTGTCTTCTCTTCTTCTGTAGGACTCTTGAGGGGCGGAATACTGTGTAGCCTTCAAGAGTTTAGGTTCATCTCCATCCCACCATGACTTGTCCATTGTGGACCTTATGGAGGATTAGGCATCTTTGTCCAGGTCACAATCCTACATAAGGATCGTGTAAAGTTCTATACATCTGGGAGTCTGCTTTCTCTGTATCTTCTCTTCTTCTGTAGGTCTCTTGAGGGGCAGAATACTGCGTAGCCTTCAAGAGTTCAGGTTCATCTCCATCCCAACATGAGTTGTCCATAGTGGATCTTATGGAGGATTAGTCATCTTTTTCCAGGTCACAATCCTACATAAGGGTTGTGTAAAGTTCTATACATCGGGGTGTCTCCTTTCTCTGTGTCTTCTCTTCTTCTGTAGAACTCTTTAGGGGTGGAATACTGCGTAACCTTCAAGAGTTCAGGTTCATCTTCATCCCATAATGGACCTTGCGAAGGATTAGGCTACTTTGTACAGGTCACGATCCTACATAAGGATCGTGTAAAGTTCTATACATTTGGGAGTCTTTCTCTGTGTAGCCTTCAAGAGTTCAGGTCCATCTCCATCTCACCATGTGTTGTCCGTAATGGAACTTGTGAAGGATTAAGTATCTTTATCCAGGTCACAATCCTACATAAGGATCATGTAAAGTTCTATACATCTCGAAGTCTGCTTTCTCTGTATCTTCTCTTCTTCTGTAGGACTCTTGATGGGTGGAATACTGGTTGGGGGGCATCTAAAAGCGTCTTTCTGCATCTTGATGGACATATTGCACATGTTCTTAGAAGTCTTGGAGGATAATGTTATAATTCCTTGTCTGGCAATATAGAGCTGGTTGCTTCTCGAATGCTGTTCACCTTCATAGCTGTTTTGGGGGAGATAGGAAGAGGGCAACTCTTGGGTGACTAGCGGTTATTGTGGAAAGGAGGTAGCAAATTCCCACTTCTACAACAAACATCGACATATATGGGCTTTATGTCACCAACAGGATCCAAATATTCATATACAGATATAAACACACACATTCAACTATAGCATCATGACCTATTGGTTACTCCTAACTAGAGTGGGCCCATTGACCCAACGTTGATGGGACAGGACCAACTTATTGGTAGTACCCACTGATTCATTGGGTCAGGTTGTTGACTTGCTATTGGACACCAAATGGATCTTATTCTCCATCTGTACCAAGGAAGGAAAGAAGGCAAAGAATGACTAATTATATTATAATTTCCTCTCTTTTGAAAATGTCCCTAAAGAATCCAGTTGTGTGCCTTCAAGTCTTTTCTGGCTTATGGTGACCCTAAGGTGGACTTAAGGTGGGGATTCAATGGATTTCCATGACCAAGTGGGGATTCAATGGGATTTTGTGGCCGAATTTTCTGGATTCAGTTCCAGAATTGGAGACCCTCAGGGCCCATCTAGTCCAAACGGGAAGAATTCGATATTATTTGAACACAGCAAGTATCTAGAACATCTGTCATAATCTGTCGTCTGTTGATTCTGTTTCCTCCACAGTAGCTTTGTAATGACAGAAACGGATTAAATGATGTACAATTGTTTCCCTTTGTTGTGTCCCATGTAGCCGCACATGTTCATGTTGTTCCCTAGAACGTTAGAACATGAGGCATGCCAACTTGGAGGATGCCCAAGTCCCGCTTCGAGAAATGCTTTCTCTCTCGAAAGCCCCTGGCCGATTCTTCTTCCTTTTCTCTCCCATTTGCAGCTGTCCAAGAAGAGAGGCAGCGGGGCAAGGACCGCAACGAGAATGAGGTCGAGTCGACGAGCAACGCAAACGAGGACATGCCCGTGGAGAAGATTCTGGAAGCGGAGCTTGCTGTAGAGCCAAAGACGGAGACGTATATTGAAGCAAACATGGGCCTGACTCCAAACTCAGTAAGTTTTGGTTGCCTACTAGCTCGGGGCACTTCCAGACAGAACTAAATGACAGGTTTTCAACAGGGGCAAAAAATCGCAGGACTTCAGAAGGGTCCACATACAGACCTGTTAGTCCTGGGAGTTCTGCCTGTTAATGTGG